>NW_022205265.1:0-73284 GCF_008831285.2 Nymphaea colorata
GCAGGAAGGATCACCTGCATCGTCAACAATCTTAAATGGACCTCACTTGAACCAGAACTGTTACTCTGGGCCATTGACAAAGCCGTGCTTGATAATCTGATCCTTCACAGACGACAACTATTTGCTAACAATGTGTCCAGGGATTTTTTTAATTTCATTGCTGGTATTAAGTGGGAAGAAGCCTTATGCCGAAAACTGCAGAGAATCAACTTTGTTGATTACCCTGAAGTCGCTATCTTCCAAGACGAAGAACTCATTTACCAGAACATCCCAAAAACTAAAGGATTTGAAGCAAGTTGCACAACCCTTGAACAAATCACGAAGGAAATGCGCAAATGCCAAAACTATCGTGTCCAAACAAAAGGTTTCTGTCTTCATCACGAATGGGCAGTAAGACAAATATTGGAATCTGAGGCAGAAAGCAGCGAGACAAAAGAATGACGACAAAATCCGACAAGAATATATTCGGAGCAAAAGCATTTGCCAGAATTCTCTGTCGTCTTCTAATCAGTGCACCGAAAGCAGATGTCCTTGTGCTGAGTCATTTTTGTTTTTTTTTTAATCATTGTAGTGACGAATCTTGTAAAGCTTATCTCGTCACTGTTTTCTTTTTAAAGTAGACTAGTGCGTCCTACTTTTTGGCAGGTGAATTTATTCGCTGAATTATTGTACTATCACTCGACGTGTATATATTGATACCACCGAGCCCCTTACGAGGCATCGGTCTTTTGAGCATCTTCTTGCCCTGTGCAAACTTCAGTTTTTCCCTTTGCTGTGAGTAGAGAGAGACGCTAAGTCCTGAGTGAGTGTTCGCCTTTGCAACATTGGGTTTCATTATCCTTTGACAATCCTTCAGTGGTATTGTGCAACCGCGGCTCCTCTTCTTGTTAATCCAAACGCCCTGTTTGTTCCCCTTTCACCAATCCCCTTCCCAGATCACCGATCCCCCCTTTTTTGGTATCAGAGCCATGGCCTCATCATCAACCTCGAGTAACCCCCTCAGTTCAAACTCAACTGCTTCATCCACCACACCCACAAACCTACTCAAACAGTTTTTCAGTCCACAGACACCCATTCCAAAGTTACCTCAACCACAAACATCCTAGTTTGTCAAACATTACAATGAATGTTACCTGGAAGATCCCATCCTTCCAGGACAAAAACCTATGTATAATCAAGTTGTCTATGATAGCCTTCAACAAGGTTACATTCAAGGAGCCCAGTTCTGGAGCCTCAAGGATCACTATCCCTCAGGAATCGTGCCTGATCGCTCTGTCGACTTCAAATGTGTTGAAGTTGCGCAGATGACTGAAAGTTCACCTTATGCCCCGTGGTGCAAACGCAAAGTTTTGATTGCCTTGAACAAAGCTATGCTTCCTTCATGGGATGATGCTGCCATCCTCGAAGAATGGCGAGGACATTCTTGCAGTATCCAAGATATCACGGGTTGGGGCGGTTATTTCATGTCTTTGATGGAAAAGGAAAAACAGTTCTTCGGCCTCAAACATATTGTGCCAGACCCAAATGAGGATAACATGTTTGTCCCCATATTCTGCACTCTCAGCAAGGTACCACACTGATTTGGAGAACAGATCCATATAAAGCTGTTTTTGACGAGCGCATAGATTGGAACCACCTCAGCAGATGGGCTGATCCTGAGCATGAAATTGAATGTATCGAAGAACATGAACCACACCTGGTTGAACATATAGTTCCAGACAGTGACGACGAGCATGAGTGCAGACATGGTCATCCAGACCATGATGATGACTCATCATGCAGTCACGCATCCTGTCATCTACCTCAAAAAATTGGTACAAAGAAAATCTTGGTAGATGAATCCAGCTTTTTGTGGAAGAAACCCCGGCGTCAGCATCCACAAATGAAAATGCTAGCTCGAGTGCAATCCAGTAGGCATTCAATTTCTGAAGCCGGACCTTTTACTGAAATCTCAGAGATTCATACAGCTCTCATAGAACATGAGATTGAATCCTCTGATGAAAACAAAGAGGTATCTTTCCCAGGTATAAAGAAAAATGATCTCTATTTATTACCTGGCAATATTATGAAAATTCAAAGGTCGGTTAAACAGACAGAAGTTTCACTTTCAATCCAAGGAAGTGGAATCAGACCTGTTTTTCTTCTCTTTTTTACTAAGGAAGACGTTCAAGGCTGGGTTACAAAAGGCTACAAGTTTGTCCATCTCGGGCAAATCGATGTCTTGGTAAAACCTCATTTCAAGTATGAGCTTAACGCTCCATATTTGATTTTTCTCCTTGATGTGCGCCACGTGGATTGGAAGCAAGCTCTTATCTATCAGTTTACCGGAGAACTCTCCAAAGACGGTCTCTGTTGTGTTCAGCCAAACTTCACGCTGTCACTACAAGATCCTCACCTCCTTCAAGCTTTTGTTCTATGCGTTCAAATCAAAGAGGTAAACCTGGTAGCCAAATCCATCTATGCTACCATCACTTCTAGATGCACGTTCAACCTCCTGCAAAGCACCCTCACCAGCTTTAGACTGGATTATGGAATCAATTTTCCACTATCCATGAACAAGAACATCATGCAAGTAGGAGTCGAAATTTCAAATGAAGGGTATCTACAAGGGTATCCAGCAATTGGAGAATTCTTACAACGCCAGAAGTACAAGGAAAGAAAATCTTGGCAGAGCATATTTTCAAAATACCCAGAAAAACATGCTCACAGACAGTCCCAGCTGTAGTTTTTTTTTTTTTTTCGGTATAGTAGAAATCCAAATTTGGATAGCGGCCTTCTGCGGCATCAGCAAAGTTTGGATAGAGTTTTCGGACCCTTTGGCAGACCTTCCATCTTTGTTCTGGAGTGTCTACGTGCCAATCTTCCCATTGTCGACCCGTGGATCTCATCATTTTACATTCTCGAGTGAGGGCGTCTGGTAGTGAATGATGTGTTCCTTTTACCAGATCTATTGTAAAATTATACTGAGACAGTAAAAATTGCCACCATGCAAACCTTTCAAGCTTTGGACTGCTCGTAATTTTTCTTTTGAGCAGTACTGACAGATTCTGAGAATCTGTTCTTAGTATAAATTTCTCACCAATTAAGTAAGGGTGAAACTTTTCCAACCCTCGGATTGCTGCCAGAATTTCTTTCTCTGCACGCCAATAATTAATTTCATTAGATTTAAACTGCCCGCTGGTATAGAAACATACCTTTTCACTGTTGCCTTCTTTCTTTACGAGAACTGCCGCCCATGTATCGTTTGAAGCATCTGTGGAGAGGACAAATGGTCCAACAAAAGCGGGCTCAAGTTCTGGCAATTTCTGGCATTCTTCTTTTAATGAGAGTACGGCTTCAGTAGCCGCTTTGTTCCATTCATAGGGCTCGTGATGCATGACTTTCCGGATTGCCTGAGTTTTTTGAGAGAGATTTTGTATGTAGTTTCCTACATAGTTAAGGCATCCGAGGAACCTTTGGCATTGTAGTTTGTCTTCGAGCTGATTCGGGAATTGCTCGATCTTCTTCAGCACATGATCCTGCATGATTATCTTTCCTTCTTTGAGTTTAATACCTAAAAACTCAATTTCTCGTTTGGCTAGTTGAAACTTTTCGTTACTTTTGGATAGCCCAATACCATGCTTCTCACATAATGCTGCAAAGGTTGTAAGGTGCTGCAAGTGCTCATCAACAGTGTCTGAAATTATCAAAAAATCATCAATATAGTTAATGATAAAATCATAGCCCTTGAAGATTTCATCCATTCTTCGCTGGAACTGAGATGGAGCATTTTTAAGACCAAATGGCATGACCAGCCATTCGTACAGGCCATTGGGAGTATAGAACGCCGTTTTGTGTATGCCTTCTTCGGCGATCTTGATCTGGTGGTATCTTGACTTGCAGTCAAATTTAGAAATTTTTTTTTCCCTGAGCCGCTCTTTGTATTAAGACTTCTTTGTTGGGTAAGGGCCACTTTATATCAACCGTCACACTATTTAGAGGAATATAGTTTATGACCATTCTTGCTTTTCCTCTCTTGATCTCAGCATGGTTCGGAACTATGAAGCTTGCGCTTGCATAGTGAGATTCGAATTTCCGAATAAGGCCCTTTTCTTCTAGTTCCTGTATCTGAACTAGTATCTCTTTTCTGTCTAGTTCAGAGCCTACGATGGGTCTGCTTTGTATAGGAATATTGTGCACAGTTGGTATATGTGCAGTGGGGGAGTCTTTGGCCCAAAATTGTAAAGGATGCTCCACACAACAGGACTTTAATTTTTCTACCACTTGTTTGAACTCAGGTAGACAGTCTATTCTTTGTCCTGGTAGCAAATTTATAGCCTTAATGGCTTTGATCCTTTCTACTTCTTCTTCAAAGTCGAGCTCTTGCTTCATGATTTGAAGCAAAGTCATGTTGTGTTTTCTGTCCTCTTTCTTTCCTTTTTTATTCTGCATTCTTTTGAAAGAGGCGGACAGTCTCGGAACAACTTGTTGTTCTTTTCCGATTCTAAATACAATGCAGTCTTTGCAAATTGTGTAGGGTCCTATTTCATCGAAAGTAACTGACCCTAATCCAATATCATGTCCGGCGTCATCAATCTATACAAAATGTGTACTGATCATTTTTTCCCCTATTTTGACCTGGACATTTAATGCAAAATTGTGAAGCCTTCGTTCACCATTCATGGTTTCGACTCTGGTTCCTTCTGGATAATATAGCCAATTGCTAATTATCTCCTTTTTGCAAAAATTCATGTTGGCACCAGTGTCGATGAAAGCTTGTCCTTTTTTCCATTTACTTCTTTGCCTTTTTTGCCTACCATGCAGATGTGTCCACCGGCTTCTGAAGATGATTCTGTACTTATGCTTATGATTTCATCATCTTCTTCTTCTTCTTCATCAGCCAAATAAAAAAAGGGGGGGCAAGAACTTCCACCAATTTGCTACTTGTCCTGAAAATGTAAACGGTAAGATTCTCCATGCTTGATCTGGAGACAACCGTTTTTGGGTTACCACCATGTGTAGATGTTGTGCCCATAATCTGATGACTTCGGCTACCTTTGTGGTAGGGCATGTGTCAATGTTTAGAATTGGGATTTCTGAACCCAGAGAAATCATATGTTTCTTGACCTCGGGTGGTTTGTTGTGACGCTGATTCTGGAACATCTTCATATCAGCATCTTTGAAATTTGGCATAAGATAAAAATCTTTATATGCCACTGGTTTTTGCCGACTTCCAAGAATATATGAACTGGTTTCTCGAATCGACAGATTTTGGGAGTGAGCTTTTAAGGCTTCCTTTGATTTGGCCTTAAGCTCCTTTCTTTCTCCATTTATCATGGACTTGACAGCTTCCATGTTAGCTTCTACTATTTGGAGTTGTTCTTCAATTCGTCGGAAATGCTTTTCTGCATATGTGCTCCAATGGATGAGGTAGTTTAGCTGTCGAGTTTTGTCATCTTGGGTTTTAGGAGACTGGACTGAATGCAGAAGTAGATAGCTTACGTCTGCACGGAACTCTGGTGTTCCTTTCTGCATTTCTTCAGCTGTAATTGTGGTGTTGGCCATTTTCGAGGGCCAATCTCCAGTAGTAACATAACCAGGACAGCTTTCTCCTGGTTCGGTTTTGGGTGATGATGTTGAAGTCATCATCATCATTTTTACTGCCGAATCCCTATTGGGGGATAAAAGTTCTTCAGAGATAGTTCTGACCGTTGGCAGTACCTGTGGTAAACTTAAAGATCTTGTGGGCTGAAGCTGCAGCTGTTGTCTTGGATAATTTCATAAGGACTGGTGGTAGCAAAATTATTGTAGAACTCGCTTTTGCAATCGAACTCTTCGGGTTCAGATTCTGATTTAGCAATTAATACTTTTTTGCATTTTTTGCCTATCGGATACCAAAAAAGGGTAAATGGAAGAACTTCCACCAAGTGCACGATCTAAAGGATTGAAATTACAAGTTCGTATCAATACAAGTGCGATTTAAGTGATTCAAATGATCACACATACTTAATTGAATGTGCTTAACTTATTGTTACATCCATGTTGCTTGATTAAGTGAACTGAAATCACAAGTTTGTATGAAAATGAATGTGATTCGAGTGATTCATTTGGTGTCTTATAGTTAACCTAACGTGTTTTACATGTTATTACATCCATGATCAATGATTTAAATAATTAAAACTCACAAGTTTATATGGATATAAAGGAGACCTATGCATTAGTTTGATCCTTTCTAGTTTGTACGATAAGTTGATCATGTTGTTACATCTATAGTGATCGATGCACAAGTTCACATCAATACGAGTGAGATTTAAGTGATTCAATTGATCACGCATATTTAATTGAATGTACTTGACTTGTTGTGACGTTTATATTAAATGATTTAGAAAATTCAAATCATAGGTTTATATGAAAATGAATGAGATTCGAGTGATTCATTTGGTGTCTTACAGGTAACTTAATGTGTTTCACTTGTTATTACATACATTGGATCACTTATGTTTAATCGAGAGATTATGTGATTCATTTTACTTGTTCTTACATACAGTTGATAAATTATATTTAATTGAATGTGCGTAACCATTTGTTACATACGTATAGAATGACTTAATGGCTTGAAAAAAGAAGTCCGTTTGGAAATGAATGAGAGTCAAGTCACTATATTGGTCCCTTATAGTTAATCTAATGTATTTCACTTGTTATTACATCTATAATGAATGATTTAAATGGTTGAAATCACAAGTTTATACGGATACAAATGGTTGAAGTCACTATATTTGTACACGTGTAGTTAGTCCGATGAGTTGAATTTGTTGTTACTTCTATAGGGAACGTTCTAAAGGATTGAAATCACATGTTCGTACGAATACAAGTGAGATTTAAGTGATTCATATAATCATTCATACTTAATTGAATGTGTTTAACTTGTTGTTACGTCTATAATAAATGATTTAGTAGATTGAAATCACAAGTTTGTGCGAAAATGAATGAGATTCGAGTGATTCATTTGGTGTCTTGTAGTTAACCTATTGTGTTTCACTTGTTATTACATATTTGATCAATGATTTAAATGATTAAAACTTGCAAGTTTGTAAGGATATAAAGGAGACCTATGCATTAGTTCGATCCCTTGTAGTTAGTTCAATAAGTTGAACTAGTTCTTACTTCTATGGTGATCGATGTAAGGAGTTGAAATCACAAGTTCGTATCAATACGAGTGGGATTTAAGTGATTCATTTTATCACACATACGTAATTGAATGTGCTTAACTTGTTGTTATGTCTATATTAAATGATTTAGTAGATTAAAATCATAGGTTTGTATGAAAATGAATGATATTGGAGTGATTCATTTGGTGTCTTGTAAGTAACCTAATGTGTTTCACTTGTTATTACATATATTTGATCACTTATATTTAATTGAGAGACTAAGTGATTCATTTTCACTTGTTATTACATATAATTGATCACTTCTATTTAATTGAATGTGGGTGACCATTTCTTACTTACGTATAGAATGACCTAGTGGCTTTGATACCAGAATTTCAATCGGAATACATATATAATGAATGATTTAAATGATTGAAATCACAAGTTCATGTGGATACAAACACGTGTAGTTAGTCCGATGTGTTGAATTTATTGTTACAACTATAGTGCACGATCTAAAGGATTGAAATCACAAGTTCGTATCAATACAAGTGCGATTTAAGTGATTCAAATGATCACATATACTTAATTGAATGTGCTTAACTTGTTGTTACATCCATATTGCTGATTAAGTGAATTCAAATCACAAGTTTGTGTGAAAATAAATGAGATTTGATGATCAATTTGGTGTCTTGTAATTAACCTAATGTGTTTCACTCGTTATGACATCTATGATCAACATTTAAATGATAAAAACTCACAAGTTTATATGGATGTAAAGGAGACCTATGGATTAGTTTAGTTTGATCCCTTGTAGTTTGTTCAATAAGTTGAACATGTTGTTACATCTCATTCATTTGTATCCATACGCACACTAAATCACTCGTCTCAATACGAGTGAGATTTTAGTGATTCATTTGATCACGCATACTTAATTGAATGTGCTTAACTTGTTGTTACGTCTATATTAAATGATTTAGTATATTGAAATCATAGGTTTGTATGGAAATGAATGAGATTTGAGTGATTCATTTGGTGTCTTGTAGGTAACCTAATATGTTTCACTTGTTATTACATATATTTGATCCATATATTTAATTGAGAGATTAAATGATTCATTTTCATTGTTATTACATATATTTGATCAATATATTTAATTGAGTGTGCGTAGCCATTTGTTACATACGTATAGAATGACTTAGTGGCTTGAAATAAGAAGTTCGTTTGGAAATGAATGAGAGTCAGGTCATTAAGTTGGTTCCTTACAGTTAATCTAGTGTATTTCACTTGTTATTACATCTATAATGAATGATTTAAATGATTGAAATCGCAAGTTCATATGGATACAAATGGGATTTATGCATTATTTGAATGTGTGTAATTAGTCCGATGAGTTGAATTTGTTGTTACATCTATAGTGAACGATCTAAAGGATTGAAATCACGCGTTGTACCAATACAAGTGAGATTTAAAGATTCATATGATCATGCATGCTTAATTGAATGTGTTTAACTTGTTGTTACATCTATATTAAATGATTTGTAGATCGAAATCACAAGTTTGTATGAAAATGAATGAGATTCGAGTGATTCATTTGGTGTCTTATGGTTTACCTAATGTGTTTCACTAGTTGTTACATTTATAATGATTCTTAATACGGATGTCCTTAACAAGTGATTCATTTAGTGTCATATAGTTAACCTAATGTGTTTCACTTGTAATTTAATTGAATGTGCTTAACAAGTGAATTAGGTTAACAATAGGGCACCAAATGAATCACTCAAATCTCATTCATTTTCATGCAAGCCTGTGATTTAATCTACTAAATCATTTAACATGGATATGACAATAAGTCAAGTACATTCAATAAAGTATGCATGATCATATGAATCACTTAAATCTGACTCGTATTGGTACGACTATAGTGCACGATCTAAAGGATTGAAATTACAAGTTCGTATCAATACAAGTGCGATTTAAGTGATTCAAATGATCACACATACTTAATTGAATGTGCTTAACTTATTGTTACATCCATGTTGCTTGATTAAGTGAACTGAAATCACAAGTTTGTATGAAAATGAATGTGATTCGAGTGATTATTTGGTGTCTTATAGTTAACCTAACGTGTTTCACATGTTATTACATCCATGATCAATGATTTAAATAATTAAAACTCACAAGTTTATATGGATATAAAGGAGACCTATGCATTAGTTTGATCCTTTCTATTTGTACGATAAGTTGAACATGTTGTTACATCTATAGTGATCGATGCACAAGTTCACATCAATACGAGTGGGATTTAAGTGATTCAATTGATCACACATATTTAATTGAATGTACTTAACTTGTTGTTACGTTTATATTAAATGATTTAGTAAATTCAAATCATAGGTTTATATGAAAATGAATGGGATTGAGTGATTCATTTGGTGTCTTACACGTAACTTAATGTTTTCACTTGTTATTACATACATTTGATCACTTTGTTTAATCGAGAGATTATGTGATTCATTTTTACTTGTTCTTACATACATTTGATAACTAACAATGTCGTAACCATTTGTTACATACGTATAGAATGACTTAGTGGCTTGAAAAAAGAAGTCCGTTTGGAAATGAATGAGAGTCAAGTCACTATATTGGTCCCTTATAGTTAATGTAATGTATTTCACTGTTATTACATCTATAATGAATGATTTAAATGGTTGAAATCACAAGTTTATATGGATACAAATGGTTGAAGTCACTATATTTGTACACGTGTAGTTAGTCCGATGAGTTTAATTTGTTGTTACATCTATAGGGAACGTTTAAAGGATTAAATCACATGTTCGTACGAATACAAGTGAGATTTAAGTGATTCATATAATCATGCATACTTAATTGAATGTGTTTAACTTGTGTTACGTCTATAATAAATGATTTAGTAGATTGAAATCACAAGTTTGTGCGAAAATGAATGAGATTCGAGTCATTCATTTGGTGTCTTGTAGTTAACCTATTGTGTTTCACTTGTTATTACTCTTTGATCAATGATTTAAATGATTAAAACTTACAGTTTGTATGGATATAAAGGAACCTATGCATTAGTTTGATCCCTTGTACTTAGTTCAATAAGTTGAACTAGTTCTTACATCTATGGTGATCGATGTAAGGAATTGAAATCACAAGTTCGTATCAATACGAGTGAGATTTAAGTGATTATTTTATCACACATACGTAATTGAATGTGCTTAACATGTTGTTACGTCTATATTAAATGATTTAGTAGATTAAAATCATAGGTTTGTATGAAAATGAATGATATTGGAGTGATTCATTTGGTGTCTTGTAAGTAACCTAATGTGTTTCACTTGTTATTACATATATTTGATCACTTATATTTAATTGAGAGATTAAGTGATTCATTTTCACTTGTTATTACATATAATTGATCACTTGTATTTAATTGATGTGGGTGACCATTTCTTACTTACGTATAGAATGACCTAGTGGCTTTGATACCAGAAGATCGTTTGGAATACGTATATAACGAATGATTTAAATGATTGAAATCACATGTTCATGTGGATACAAACGCGTGTAGTTAGTCCGATGAGTTGAATTTTTGTTACAACTATAGTGCACGATCTAAAGGATTGAAATCACAAGTTCGTATCAATACAAGTGCGATTTAAGTGATTCAAATGATCACACATACTTAATTGAATGTGCTTAACTTGTTGTTACATCCATATTGCAAGATTAAGTGAATTCAAATCACAAGTTTGTGTGAAAATAAATGAGATTTGAGTGATTCATTTGGTGTCTTGTATACACACATACTTAATTAACTTAATGTGTTTCACTCGTTATAACATCTATGATCAACGATTTAAATGATAAAAACTCACAAGTTTATAGGGATGTAAAGGAGACATATGGATTAGTTTAGTTTGATCCCTTGTATTTGTTCAATAAGTTGAACATGTTATTACATCTCATTCATTTGTATCCATACGCACACTAAATCACTCGTCTCAATACGAGTGAGATTTAAGTGATTCATTTGATCACGCATACTTAATTGAATGTGCTTAACTTGTTGTTACGTCTATATTAATTGATTTAGTGTTTTGAAATCATAGGTTTGTATTGAAATGAATGAGATTTGAGTGATTCATTTGGTGTCTTGTAGGTAACCTAATATGTTTCACTTATTATTACATATATTTGATCACATACTTTTAATTGAGAAATTAAATGATTCATTTTCACTTGTTATTACATATATTTGATCAATATATTTAATTGAGTGTGCGTAGCCATTTGTTACATACGTATAGAATGACTTCGTGGCTTGAACTTGGTCCCTTGCAGTTAATATAGTGTGATTTAAATGATTCATATGATCATGCATGCTTAATTGAATGTGTTTAACTTGTTGTTACATCTATATTAAATGATTTAGTAGATCGATGTCCTTAACAAGTGATTCATTTGGTGTCATATAGTTAACGTAATGTGTTTCACTTGTAATTTAATTTAATGTGCTTAACAAGTGAATTAGGTTAACAATAGGGCACCAAATGAATCACTCAAATCTCATTCATTTTCATGCAAGCCCGTGATTTCAATCTACTAAATCATTTAACATGGATATAACAATAAATCAAGTACATTCAATAAAGAATGCGTGATCATATGAATCACTTAAATCTGACTCGTATTGGTACGACTATAGTGCACGATCTAAAGGATTGAAATTACAAGTTCGTATCAATACAAGTGCGATTTAAGCGATTCAATTGATCACACATACTTAATTGAAAGTGCTTAACTTATTGTTACATCCATGTTGCTTGATTAAGTGAACTGAAATCACAAGTTTGTATGAAAATGAATGTGATTCGAGTGATTCATTTGGTGTCTTATAGTTAACCTAACGTGTTTCACATGTTATTAAATCCATGATCAATGATTAAAATAATTGAAACTCACAAGTTTATATGGATATAAAGGAGACCTATGCATTAGTTTGATCCTTTCTAGTTTGTACGATAAGTTGAACATGTTGTTACATCTATAGTGATCGATGCATAAGTTCACATCAATACGAGTGGGATTTAAGTGATTTAATTGACCACGCATATTTAATTGAATGTACTTAACTTGTTTAACGTTTATATTAAATGATTTAGTAAATTCAAATCATAGGTTTATATAAAAATGAATGGGATTCGAGTGATTCATTTGGTGTCTTACAGGTAACTTAATGTGTTTTAATCGAGAGATTATGTGATTCATTTTTACTTGTTCTTACATACATTTGATAACTTAAATTTAATTGAATGTGCGTAATCATTTGTTACATACGTATAGAATGACTTAGTGGCTTAAAAAAAGACGTCCGTTTGGAAATGAATGAGAGTCAAGTCACTATATTGGTCCCTTATAGTTAATCTAATGTATTTCACTTGTTATTACATCTATAATGAATGATTTAAATGGTTGAAATCACAAGTTTATATGGATACAAATGGTTGAAGTCACTATATTTGTACACATGTAGTTAGTCCGATGAGTTGAATTTGTTGTTACACCTATAGGGAACGTTCTAAAGGATTGAAATCACTTGTTCGTATGAATACAAATGAGATTTAAGTGATTCATATAATCATGCATACTTAATTGAATGTGTTTAACTTGTTATTAATTGAATTGTGCGAAAATGAATGAGATTTGAGTGATTCATTTGGTGTCTTGTAGTTAACCTATAGTGTTTCACCTGTTATTACATCTTTGATGAATTATTTAAATGATTAAAACTTACAAGTTTGTTTGTATATAAAGGAGACCTATGCATTAGTTTGATCCCTTGTAGTTAGTTCAATAAGTTGAACTAGTTCTTACATCTATAGTGATCGATGTAAGGAATTGAAATCACAAGTTCGTAGCAATACGAGTGGGATTTAAGTCATTCATTTTATCACACATACGTAATTGAATGTGCTTAGCTTGTAAGTAACCTAATATGTTTAACTTGTTATTACATATATTTGATCACTTATATTTAAATTAGAGATTAAGTGATTCATTTTCACTTGTTATTTCATATAATTGATCACTTGTATTTAATTGAATGTGCGTGACCATTTCTTACTTACGTATAGAATGATCTAGTGGCTTTGATACCAGAGGTTCGTTTGGAATACATATATGATGAATGATTTAAATGATTGAAATCACATGTTCATGTGGATACAAACGCGTATAGTTAGTCCGATGAGTTGAATTTATTGTTACAACTATAGTGCACGATCTAAAGGATTGAAATCATAAGTTCGTATCAATACAAGTGCGATTTAAGTGATTCAAATGATCACACATACTTAATTGAATGTGCTTAACTTGTTGTTACATCCATATTGCTAGATTAAGTGAATTCAAATCACAAATTTGTGTGAAAATAAATGAGATTTGAGTAATTCATTTGGTGTCTTATAATTAACCTAATGTGTTTCACTCGTTATGACATCTATGATCAATGATTTAAACGATAAAAACTCACAAGTTTATATGGATGTAAGGGAGACCTATGGATTAGTTTAGTTTGATCCCTTGTAGTTTGTTCAATAAGTTGAACATGTTGTTACATCTCATTCATTTGTATTCATACACACACTAAATCACTCGTCTCAATACGAGTGAGATTTAAGTGATTCATTTGATCACGCATACTTAATTGAATGTGCTTAACTTGTTGTTACGTCTATATTAAATGATTTAGTATATTGAAATCATAGGTTTGTATTTAAATGAATGAGATTTGAGTGATTCATTTGGTGTCTTGTAGGTAACCTAATATGTTGCACTTGTTATTACATATATTTGATCACATATATTTAATTGAGAGATTAAATGATTCATTTTCACTTGTTATTACATATATATGATCAATATATTTAATTGAGTGTGCGTAGCCATTTGTTACATACGTATAGAATGACTTAGTGGCATGAAATAAGAAGTTCGATTGGAAATGAATGAGAGTCAGGTCATTAAGTTGGTCCCTTACAGTTAATCTAGTGTATTTCACTTGTTATTACATCTATAATGAATGATTTAAATGATTGAAATCGCAAGTTCATATGGATACAAATGGGATCTTTGCATTACTTTGAATGCGTGTAATTAGTCTGATGAGTTGAATTTGTTGTTACATCTATAGTGAACGATCTAACGGATTTAAATCACGCGTTCGTACCAATACAAGTGAGATTTAAATGATTTATATGATCATCCATGCTTAATTGAATGTGTTTAACTTGTTGTTACATCTATATTAAATGATTTAGTAGATCGAAATCACACGTTTGTATGAAAATGAATGAGATTCGAGTGATTCATTTGCTGTCTTATGGTTTACCTAATGTGTTTCACTAGTTGTTACATTTATAATGATTCTTAATACGGATGTCCTTAATAAGTGAATCATTTGGTGTCATATAGTTAACCTAATGTGTTTCACTTGTAATTTAATTGAATGTTTTTAACAAGTGAATGAGGTTAACAATAGGGCACCAAATGAATCATTTAAACCTCATTCATTTTCATGCAAGCCTTAAAGGATTGAAATCTGACTTAAATCAAGTACATTCAATAAAGTATGCGTGATCATATGAATAACTTAAATCTGACTCGTATTGGTACGACTATAGGGCACGATCTAAAGGATTGAAATTATAAGTTGGTATCAATACAAGTGCGATTTAAGTGATTCAAATGATCACACATACTTAATCGAATGTGCTTAACTTATTGTAACATCCATGTTACTTGATTAGGTGAACTGAAATCACAAGTTTGTATGAAAATGAATGTGATTCGAGTGATTCATTTCGTGTCTTATAGTTAACCTAACGTGTTTCACATGTTATTACATCCGTGATCAATGATTTAAATAATTAAAAATCACAAGTTTATATGGATATAAAGGAGACCTATTCATTAGTTTGATCCTTTCTAGTTTGTACGATAAGTTGAACATGTTGTTACATCTATAGTGATCGATGCATAAGTTCACATCAATACGAGTGAGATTTAAGTGATTCAATTGATCACGCATATTTAATTGAATGTACTTAACTTGTTGTTATGTTTATATTAAATGATTTAGTAAATTCAAATCATAGGTTTATATGAAAATGAATGGGATTCTAGTGATTCATTTGGTGTCTTACAGGTAACTTAATGTGTTTCACTTGTTATTATATACATTTGATCACTTATGTTTAATCGAGAGATTATGTGATTCATTTTTACTTGTTCTTACATACATTTGATAACTTATATTTAATTGAATGTGCGTAACCATTTGTTACATACGTGTAGAATGACTTACTGGCTTGAAATCACAAGTTTGTGCGAAAATAAATGAGATTCGAGTGATTCATTTGGTGTCTTGTAGTTAACCTATTGTGTTTCACTTGTTATTACGTCTTTGATCAATGATTTAAATGATTAAAACTTACAAGTTTGTATGGATATAAAGGAGACCTATGCATTAATTTGATCCATTGTAGTTAGTTCAATAAGTTGAACTAGTTCTTACATCTACGGTGATCGATGTAAGGAATTGAAATCACAAGTTCGTATCAATACGAGTGGGATTTAAGTGATTCATTTTATCACACATACGTAATTGAATGTGCTTAACTTGTTGTTACGTCTATATTAAATGATTTAGTAGATTAAAATCATAGGTTTGTATGAAAATGAATGATATTGGAGTGATTCATTTGGTGTCTTGTAAGTAACCTAATGTGTTTCACTTGTTATTATATATATTTGATCACTTATATTTAATTGAGAGATTAAGTGATTCATTTTCACTTGTTATTACATATAATTGATCACTTGTATTTAATTGAATGTGCGTGACCATTTCTTACTTACGTATAGAATGACCTAGTGTTTTTGATACCAGAAGTTCGTTTGGAATACATATATAATGAATGATTTAAACGATTGAAATCACATGTTCATGTGGATACAAACGCGTATAGTTAGTCCGATGAGTTGAATTTATTGTTACAACTATAGTGCACGATCTAAATGATTGAAATCACAAGTTCGTATCAAAACAAGTGCGATTTAAGTGATTCAAATGATCACACATATTTAATTGAATGTGCTTAACTTGTTGTTACATCTATGTTGCTAGATTAAGTGAATTCAAATCACAAGTTTGTGTGAAAATAAATGAGATTTGAGTGATTCATTTGGTGTCTTATAATTAACCTAATGTGTTTCACTCGTTATGACATCTATGATCAACGATTTAAACGATAAAAACCCACAAGTTTATATGGATGTAAAGGAGACCAATGGATTAGTTTAGTTTGATCCCTTGTAGTTTGTTCAATAAGTTGAACATGTTGTTACATCTCATTCTTTTGTATCCATACACACACTAAATCAGTCGTCTCAATACGAGTGAGATTTAAGTGATTCATTTGATCACGCATATTTAATTGAATGTGCTTAACTTATTGTTACGTCTATATTAAATGATTTAGTATATTGAAATCATAGGATTGTATGGAAATGAATGAGATTTGAGTGACTCATTTGTTGTCTTGTTGGTAACCTAATATGTTTCACTTGTTATTACATATATTTGATCACATATATTTAATTGAGAGATTAAATGATTCATTTTCACTTGTTATTACATATTTTTGATCAATATATTTAATTGAGTGTGCGTAGCCATTTGTTACATACGTATAGAATGACTTAGTGGCTTGAAATAAGAAGTTCGTTTGGAAATGAATGAGAGTCAGGTCATTAAGTCGGTCCCTTACAGTTAATCTAGTGTATTTCACTTGTTATTACATCTATAATGAATGATTTAAATGATTGAAATCGCAAGTTCATATGGATACAAATGGGATCTATGCATTACTTTGAATGCGTGTAATTAGTCCGATGAGTTGAATTTGTTGTTACATCTATAGTGAACGATCTAAAGGATTGAAATCACGCGTTCGTACCAATACAAGTGAGATTTAAATGATTCATATGATCATGCATGCTTAATTGAATGTGTTTAACTTGTAGTTACATCTATATTAAATGATTTAGTAGATTGAAATCACAAGTTTGTATGAAAATGAATGAGATTCGAGTGATTCATTTGGTGTCTTATGGTTTACTTAATGTGCTTCACTAGTTGTTACATTTATAATGATTCATAATACGGATGTCCTTAACAAGTGATTCATTTGGTGTCATATAGTTAACCTAATGTGTTTCACTTGTAATTTAATTGAATGTGCTTGACAAGTGAATTAGGTTAACAATACGGCACCAAATGAATCACTCAAACCTCATTCATTTTCATGCAAGCCTGTGATTTCAATCTACTAAATCATTTCACATGGATGTAACAATAAGTCAAGTACATTCATTAAAGTATGCGTGATCATATGAATCACTTAAATCTGACTCGTATTGGTACGACTATAGTGCACGATCTAAAGGATTGAAATTACAAGTTCGTATCAATACAAGTGCGATTTAAGTGATTCAAATGATCACACATACTTAATTGAATGTGCTTAACTTATTGTTACATCCATGTTGCTTGATTAAGTGAACTTAAATCACAAGTTTGTATGAAAATGAATGCGATTGGAGTGATTCATTTGGTGTCTTATAGTTAATCTAACATTTTTCACATGTTATTACATCCATGATCAATGATTTAAATAATTAAAACTCACAAGTTTATATGGATATAAAGAAGACCTATTCATTAGTTTGATCCTTTCTAGTTTGTACGATAAGTTGAACATGTTGTTACATCTATAGTGATCGATGCACAAGTTCACATCAATACAAGTGGGATTTAAGTGATTCAATTGATCACGCATATTTAATTGAATGTACTTAACTTGTTGTTACGTTTATATTAAATGATTTAGTAAATTCAAATCATAGGTTTATATGAAAATGAATGGGATTCGAGTGATTCATTTGGTGTCTTACAGGTAACTTAATGTGTTTCACTTGTTATTACATACATTTGATCACTTATGTTTAATCGAGAGATTATGTGATTCATTTTTACTTGTTCTTACATACATTAGATAACTTATATTTAATTGAATGTGCGTAACCATTTGTTACATACGTATAGATTGACTTAGTGGCTTGAAAAAAGAAGTCCGTTTGGAAATGAATGAGAGTCAAGTCACTATATTGGTCCCTTATAGTTAATCTAATGTATTTAACTTGTTATTACATCTATAATGAATGATTCAAATGGTTGAAATCACAAGTTTATATGGATACAAATGGTTGAAGTCACTATATTTGTACACGTGTAGTTAGTCCGATGAGTTGAATTTGTTGTTACATCTATAGGGAACGTTCTAAAGGATTGAAATCACATGTTCGTACGAATACAAGTGAGATTTAAGTAATTGATATAATCATGCATACTTAATTGAATGTGTTTAACTTGTTGTTACGTCTATAACAAATGATTTAGTAGATTGAAATCACAAGTTTGTGCGAAAATGAATGAGGACTAGTTGGATAGTGTTACCTATATTAAAAGTTGCCCACCACGGATTGCCAATAATTTTTCTTTCCATGTTTTCTTGCTTTGTAACTGTTGTATTCACTCACGTTAAAGAGTGATTGTAGAGTGAAACAACAATATAGAGAAAATATATAATACAAGCTCTCCCTTGCTTCTGGTGGATGTAGACATACATGCTGAACCATTATATTATGAGCTTTCTCATTCCTCTCCCTAATTTTTATGGTATCAGAGCCAGGCTACTATTGAAAGGGAGTATTCCATGTCGTCCACTGCTTAACAGCATTTGTTGTTTTCTAAAGGCTCCATTGATCAGAGCTGTCACCAGCAAAACGACATTTATTTCATTGTGGGAGGCTCAGCAGAAATCAGAGTACTGTTATTCATCTCTATGATCGATTTGGGGGAAAGCCCCAATTTTTGGAGAAGGAGAATCATGAACGCCACTGTAGCTGGAGCACATTTCTTCGTGGAGGTCCGTTGGGGCTGATTTTTGGGGTGCCCTTTCCCTTCATCTTGTTGACCATCGGTTCAAATTTCACGGCAAACGGCTGCCTGGGTGATTTTCTAAGATGTTCACATCCCCAAAATTTTTGGTATTTTGAGTACCCCAAAAAAATGAGATCTTATTTTGAAATTGAGAGAGAAAGGGACTCGCCCGTCGGCATGAGGATCAACCATTCCCGGCGCTTTTACCGGGGATAATCAATGCAAGGGCTATGTGTATTATCAAAGCACTTCATTTTAGCTTAAACATCTTTTTCATTCTATATGTGGTGTAGTGTTTGAGAAAAATGTTGAAAGTTTGATGTTTCAGACTTTTGAAGAGATTCTTGAAAAATCACTTGAGAGTGGAGAACATTTTTATTTGAGAAAATCTTTACAAATGTTTTTTGAAATCATTTGAAGATTGTTTTTTAGAAATCATTTTGGTATTCTCTTAAGACTTTATTTAGGTTTGAGATTTTGCTCTAATTCGGTTACCACCTAGTTAAGATTCATCTCCTCTTGGTGGTGCCTTTGATCACAAGTGCTGTTAAGTGAGTGTAATGCATGAATGCATTGATCCTATATGATTAAAGCATTCCAACCACAACATTCATCTAAAAACATGCCTACCACAATATACATCTAAGATTTTTGTTTTTATAGTTAATATAAATGTTTATGAAGAAAGAAAAGTTTTGAAAATGGATTGGGATTGTAGACCATCAAGCATTAATCCAATATTGGGTTATTACTTTAGTTTTGGTATTGGTGAAGTCAGTAAATGAAAATGATCTTAAACCATGGGAGAAAAATAGATGGAGAAGATGAAATGCTTCCATAGGAAGAAAGAGAGATAGAGAAAGAGATTTCAATGATCTTTAAATGGAAGATTTCAAAAGAAGGACAAGATGCATATCTCTATATGTATGCATATACGTGTATAAGATTTTGACAATGAGGTCTTAATTTAAGTAGAAAAAGAAAATAGGCTTTTAAAAGAAAGAGAGGAAGATAGAAAAGATGCACATACATGTGTAAATACTAGCACATATACACATATACAAAAGTTGGTAAAAATGACATTGATTTGAATAGAAGGAGAGATTTTAAAGGAAAAGAAATAGATAAATTTCTTATATATATATATATATATATATAAGAAATTTGTAGATGAAGGCATTCGACTTGAAAAGAGAAATAAAAGATTCTATAGAGAGAAAATAAGACATTTATATATATATATGCATTCATATAAGTACTAAAATAAAATATAGAAGCATAGAGAGAGGAAAATGAAAGGAATCATCATGTGGGCATATATGTATATAACATGTATATACATGTGTGTCTTCATGAGATAGAAATCAAGAAATGAAAAATAATGACTGACCTCAAATTTGAAGTAGGCCAGAGGGAAGCTTGGACTCCTGCAAGAGCCTAAGCTAAGTTTCCAAAGCCAAATCGAAAAAGGTTCCTTTGAAAATATTTTGGAAAACAAGATTTCAAATATTTTTATATATGAACATATAAACATAATCATTTCGTTAGTCACAAGGAAATATGTTTCTTTCACCATTGGGTATGGAAGAAACTCAAACCACATGATAAGTTGCTCATTACAATTCCTAATGGGATGATTAAAAGGAAACTAACGCAAAATGACATGCAAATACATATTAACATCTATATATTCGTGAGGGTTTTTCCCGGGTTGGACAAGTCCCAACCTCAAAAATTAACATGGAATGAAGAGTCCCAAACCATACTCTCATTCTCACCGTGTATTCACATATAAATGGAAAATCAAATAACTATGCATGGATAATATCAAAGCAATACTTAAGAAAGGAGAAAGAGCATCATTCAACCACAACGTGAATTATTATCTCATCCTCTAATGTTCAAAGGTGCACTCGAGCATAGCTTTTGACTCTAAAATAGAGGTTGATAGGTATCTCATATGGCCATGGGGAGATGAGGAAGAGAAAAAATAGGAGAAGCAAAGCAAGACTATATTTAGGAAATGAAATAACATGTTTCAAGCATAAAATGAAAAATCATATCATCTTCTCATGCTCCTGGTGCACTCAAGAGTAGCTTCTTGACTCTAAAATAGAGACTTGAAGGATATCTTATATGGCCACGGGGAGATGAAGAAAAGAGAAATTAAGGAAATAACAACAAGGCTACATTGAAGAAAAGAAAGAATGATTCAATCATGAAGTGGAATATTACTTCACTTTCTCATGCTGCCGGTGCACTCAAGAATAGCTTTTTAACTCCAAAATGAAGATTTCAAAGCAATCTTGTATGGTCATGGGGAGATGAAGAAGGGAAGAAACAAGGAAATGAAATGAGAGAGATGATGACTATATACCTCTAATGAGAATGACTTTTAGAAAAATGTGCTTGGATGATCCTAAATCCTCTTTGAGTGAAGCTCCAAGATGATGCCTCTAAGAGAGTTGTAGCTTGATAAAGTTTGCTCCAAGTTGGAGAAAAAAGAAAAATGGAAAGAGGAAGAAAGCTAAGGGAAAAACTCTAAGTCTTCAAAGGACAATATACTAGAGTTTCTCCAAGGGCTAGCTCATGCTCAAGAGGAGGGATTGTAGGGGTATTTATAGAGAGTTTTGGAGACAAAACTCAAAATTTGTATTTTTTTTGAATTTCAGAATATTTTCATCCGAATTTCACATAATTTTGAATTATTTTCATTTTTTTTAAAGGAAATAGGTCTTGACTAAGTGGGATTTGCCAAGTTTGTTTCTCAAATAAAGGAATCGTGTTCTTCCCAATGGCTTCATGAAGATATCAGCGATCTGATCTTTTGAAGGAACATATTGGGTTTCAAGGAGCTTGGCAGCCACTCTTTCTCGAACATAATGATAGTCCAATTCAATATGTTTGGACCGACTATGTTGTACCAAATTTATGGTCATGTGTAAGGCTGATAGATTATCGCAAAATAAAACAGGTGTTTTGTGTATACTAGCTCCAATATCTCTCAGTATGTAGTTGATCCAGGTCATTTCAGCAGCTGCTGCAGCTAGTGCATGGTACTCTGGCTCTGAACTTGATTGTGCGACGATGGGCTGCTTTTTAGCAGACCAAGGGATGTAATTAGGCCTGAGGTATATGCTATAGCTTGTTACTGAACGTCGAGTGATTGGACATCCTGCCCAATGAGCATCTGAGTCCCCTATAGAAGCATAGACTCTGTAGGTTTTATTCTTAAACCATGATTGATAGTGGCCTTTACATACCTGTGGATTTTCTTGACCAGCTGGAAATAAAATTGCAATGGTGACTGCATAAACTGAGACACAAAATTAACACTATAAACCAAATCCGGATGTTTGAATGTTAAGTATTGTAAGCTACCAACCAAGCTCCTGAAAAGGGTAGCATCTTGAAAATGTGATGTGTGTTGATTACAGTAGGGAGATTCTACCATGGGCGTGTTGCTAGGCTTGCAATCTATCATGTTAGCACACTGGAGGATCTCCTTGGCATATCTTGTATGGTTGAGAAAGATGCTGTTTCATTATGTTGTACCTGTATACCATGAATATAATAGATGCTTCCTAAATCTTTCATAGCAAAGGTCAGGCTAATGTCTCAAATAAATTTCTTCAATTTGTTAGGCCTGTCGCCGGTTATGAGTATATCAATGACATACAAGAGCAACCATATAACTCCATGGTCGCCTTTGTGTAAGAACAAAGAGCAATCTGTTGGACTACAGAAGAATCCATAGTTCAATAGGAAATCACTGAATTTATTAAACCACATCCTAGCAGATTGATGTAGTCCATATATGGCTTTTCTGGGTCCTTGAATCCTGGTGGTTGATCTTCCAAGTTGCCATGGAGGAATGCATTTTTATCTCAATTTGATGTATCTTCCATTCTCTAGAGAGAGCAACAATGAAGATAATTCTGATTGTTGAAGGTTTAATAACTGGCGAAAATGTTTCCACAAAATCTATACCAGGAAGTTGGTTGTGAGATCACTTGCTTTCTAGGTGGACGTTTTGTCTTTGCTCTCCATTAAGTGGGCTTTTACTTGCCTTTTAATCAATAGGAAACCATGCTTCATTATCAACTTCAGAAATTAGACATCTCGCATCATCTATATTTTTAAAAGGGAATTTATTCTCATCAAAAATACGGTGCCTAGAAATATATACATGCCCCGTTTTTTACATGTAGGCACCTGTAACCATTATGCATTGCACTATAGCCCAAGAAAACGCATGACAATGATCTTGGATTGAGTTTATACTGGGCATAATCGCCTGGATATGGAAAACATAAACATCCAAAAGTTCTCATAAAACTATAGTCAGGCTTAGTTTTAAATAAATTTTCATATGGAGAGGTCTTATTCAACCTAGGTGAAGGAACTCTATTATGAACCCAAACTACAGTATTGAATGCCTCCACCCAATATTTAGGCGGCAAACCATCATAGAACATCATAGCTAACCCAAGTTCTATAACAACTATGTGTTTTCTCTCTACCTGTCCATTTTGTTGTCGCATGTATGGACAAGACATCATATGTTGAATTCCATTTTCTTGAAAAATTTTCCTCATTCTGAAATTATCAAATTCCGTTCCACGATCTTAGTGAAACGCTTTGATCATTCTACTAAACTGACTCTTTACAAATATAATGAATCTTTCACAACAGTGCACAAAATTTCTTTTAAAGGGAAAAGCCAACTGAGTTTAGAACAGATCTGACAAGTAATACCTTTTTCTTTGTTTGTTGTAGCTTTGCCTTTGTTGTCCAAAGATTTTTGTTGAGCACCTATTTGGTTTGATGATGCTTGGTTCAGGTTCCCAAGTTTTTCTTGTTGTCCTCAGTTGTATGGGTAAAACCCCCTTACATGGGAAGAGAATGTTGGTTGTCCTCGTCCTCTATGTTTGCTATTGAATCCAGATCTTTGAGTGTAGAAAACAGATTGATGCTGAGCGTTTTCTTCTTGTCCATTGAGCTGCTTCATTGTTTTGTGACATTGGAGCAGTGGGATGACCTCCTTATAAGATGGAATTGGGGGCTTCAACATGGATGTGAAAAGGATTCATATTCTGGTCCCAATCCATTCAAAAGAAGGAAAACCTTGGTGTGATCGTTCACTGGTTTTCCAATCGCCTGAAGTTCATCGCATGTGGTTTTGAAGATTCAGATGTAATCCGCCATATTCATATTTTTCTTTTTGTGCGTCTACAACTTTTAGAGCAAGCAACATTCCCTTTCTTGGTAATCCAGTGAATAAGCTTCTTCAAGTGTTTTCCACACTTGTTGTGCTATTTCCAATCCAACGACCAAGCCTAAAACATCCTCTAAGACCGTACCTCTGATCCATCCACGTAGGAGCCGATCTGACATTTCCATTGCAGGTAGTCTAGATTGATTTCTTGCTTGCTGCCAGTAATGATGAATTGATCTGGTGCAGTGATTTTACCACTGATGAACCCTCGCAAGTGTTGACTTTCAATAAGGCAAAGTACTTGTGTTTTCCATAGGAGGAAGTTTGTTTGAGAAAGCTTTATGGAAACGAAATTAGCTACATTCAATGTAGATGGGTAAGGAAACTTCTGGTTTGAGGTGATGTGAGCAATGGAAGAAGCCATGGGTGGGACCTTTCTTTACAATTGGTCTGATACCATAAAGAGAAAAATGAAGATTGAAAGAAAACTTCTCGTTTTTCATGATTTTTCATTGTTATGTGCATGTTCTTTGATACACCAAGCAGGGATTTTACAGTTACATGTTATATGATAAAAGAGATCCCATGATCAGCACCTTTTTCTCACAACGCTTCTCGCTGGGTGGTTCTTGAACTGATCAGCACTTCTTTTCTCACGTCTGCATGATCAGCACTTTCTAGAAACTTCTTCCTCACACACTAAGCATAGTGGATCATCATAGTGGGTGGTTCAGCCATCGCTTCTTTCTCACACGCATAGTGGGTGGTTCTTCTTTCTCACACGATCACCATATGGCACACGGCTTTCTCACACGATCCCATATGGCACACGGCTTTCTCACACGATCAGCCGGCCACCACTACTCACATGATCTGCATAGTCAGAGGTCTAGAAACATCTACAATGTTAATACATACTTACATGCATCATTAACCAATGGGGTTGGTAGGATGACATATTCCACAAAGGACCCTTACAGAGCAGACTTGTGGAGGAAGCAAGATGATTACTACAGGGAAATGATAAATCAACTTGAAGATAATGGAAGGTAGAAGAATAAGTTGGTTTATTATGTCTACTTGCTTAAATTATTTATCGAATAGATAAATTGTTTTTAATTGAATGAATCACCTTAAGTAAAGGAGGAGGCTGAATCTATCGGGGATATGGATTCCTGAACATAGTTGTGTTAATAATAACAGGAAACTTGGTTCTTAATATGATATTTGAAGAGTCATCACCGATTCTCGTGAAAGAGTTGAGAAGAATCAAGAGGCATTGAGTCTAGCAACACTAATTTTCTTTTGAATATTTTATTGCATTACAATACAGAGTCAATAATTATAAAAGAAAAATTAAAATGGAATTAAAATTACATGTGCCTTTCAAGTTTCTCCCCTTTTCATGAATTACATGAATGTGGAGAACCAGGTTTGTGCTATTTGTATGTGATTCTTTTTCAATACATGATAAAGTAGGTAATCTAGTTAAGGTCCTTTCTCTTGTAGGATCGCAGTGTTGTTGCTAATCTAAGAAAACCCAACTTATATGAAGAAGTTGAATTTTCTTAGTTAACTGTAAGCGCTTTTAACTAATAAATGGATGGCATGTTATGATAGAAATCTTTTCATTCTTGCTAAGAAATGTCAAAGTTGAATTCTCTTTATTAATTGTAATCATTTTGACTTTGTAGTTTAATAACATAGTATGATCTCAGTTGAAAATTAGTCATAGACCATTACTCATCCTTGTTTAGTACAATAATGTCAGTTACTCATTGTTATTTAGTACAATAATATCTAACAGTCTTGATTTGTATTTGCTTCCAAGTTCTGCATTTAATAGCATGATGGCCTAATTTGAGTGTTATTACATATTGATGTAGCAATTAAAGAAGTTCTGTTTCTGGAAGTACAAATATTTATGTGTTCCCGGTGATGGAAAATACATAGTAGAATTCATGCACCATTTGATTGAAGAAGCTCGACACCACAAGGTCAACAATGATCGGAAAATGGACAGCTCTAATTTGTTGTTATGGTGCTCATACATTTTTCTGCTGAGCTTTCTTCCATTTCACTGCCCATGAAAAAAAATATATTGTGGATGTTCTCATATCCCCAATCTTAGCCTTTCCAGTTTTTTTTTCAGTTACCACTTTGTTAGTCTTGTAAATTGTATTCGATGTTTTTTAAATATGACTACTCAGCCAAATCTCTACCAAATTTCATCACATACACTAGTATTGAACTCTTTACATTCATCAAGATCTTTGGTGTGTTTATTTATTCCAAGTTAATGATTAATGAGTATTGGTCTCCAATTTGGGTCTCCTATATCTACAGTTGCATTCTGTGTCAAAAACCACTATTGCTTGTTGTGTATTTTACTTTTTTCAAACTGTAACATGCATGCGCTTGAGATTTTGAGTGGCTTTTCTTCTTTGATCCACAAAGTGTTCATGTGAAGAGGGGAGTTTCTAGTGTATATTTTTTTCTTTGTGGCTTTTGTAGCTTTTATATGTGCTGCGGTCGTCCAGCCAGACTTAACAGATGGAAAAGGGGTTTCCTCAAACCATCGGCCGGATTCATCAGACAAAAAGGGTGTTTCCATTGACGCCCTCCATTTATTGCTGTCTGTTGCTGCAAGCATGCACCTAACCTATGCAAATAAGTCGGATAAATTTAAGAGACAAAAAAGGGATTTTGCAAAGGGGTGCTTTTCCTTGTCAAATGAAAATGATGTTTTGCCATCGTGAATCAGTTTATCAATGAAAACGATGCTGTATTTAGATCGATCAGTAGTTTTTGCTGCCTTTTGCCATTGAGTAGATGAGTCATTTAGTAAAAAGTGGTTGTGAAACAAAAGAACTGAATGCACGATCTGTATTTAGAGGTGAAGGACACTATCTTGTTTTTGTCATGATCAATGGCTAGGAGGCAGAAGGTTTATGGAAATGGTCGTATAGGATTTTTTTTCAGTCCCATCAAACACCTAAGGAAGTAGTAGTTGTGTTTTATTTGTGTACCCTGCATCAAACACAACATGAAATTGGAATAGGTAGAAAAAAGATTCCCTTCCACTGTATTGCAAAAGCCTTTGTTCGGTGGTCAATGCAGCGAATTTTGTATTATCCAACATTGACGTTTGGAATATTAATACTCAAATAGTTTGCTGTACCCAGCATTAATAAACATGCTGGGGGGGGGGTGCTTCTATTAGCGTTATTAGACCTGCCGCCAAGGAAGAACACTTTGAAGCATGAACTTCTAGACAACATATACGCAGAAGGAAAGAAACAAGGGCGGCAAGTGTGACATAGCTCACATCTTTCAAGGTATGATGCTTCATGCAAATTACCTCATATGTCCGCAATGCTGTTTCTACCTATATATATATTATGGCCCAAGTGAAAGGTATGTGGTCATGAGTATGTGTCAATCCCTTCGTCTTGAACCTTGGAGGCAAAAGAGGGAAGAAGCCATGGCTGCCTGCACCTCTAAGGCCTCGTTACTGAGGCGGCCAGCTTCTTTTAGTTGTTTCTCTATCTTACCGTCTGAAGGCAGGGGCAGAGGCAGGTGTAGGACTGTTTGGTATATATTTATGGAATAATTATATTGTGTTTTGTTTGGTTCAAAATTTAAAGTATTACTACCCTTCAGCGAAGGAACTTTTGGAAATTAAAGAAAAAAGTTCTTACAACCATTAATTGTATTGGGCATAATTGTATTGGGCACGGTTATGTCATTCACAAAAGAAAAATAAGCCAGCGCAGTCACAGTCTTCCAAATGAAATAGAAATGTATATTGCTTCCTTCTAATTAATGCTTTACTTTATCGTTGTTGCCATTTTCTTTTAGCTAATTATCTCCTTTCTTTCAGTCCAGTTGTACAAACAACACAGAATCACGGTCTTTCACTTGTTAAAGGTTGTGAATGTCATGTTGTATTTTGGTCCTAAAATGTATGTTCTTTCTTGTTTTGTAATTACTTTGTTTAGAAGAGTACTCTAATCTATTAAAGAAGACAACTGATAAGAAAATTATGTTTGCCTAATTCATCGTAATTGAAAATATATGAATCCATACTGCCTATATGGGAGTAGAGAGGGAAATAAGGTTTGATGATGTATATATCGAATTAAGTAGGACCACAATACCAGCCTAGGCCTGCTCGACCTGCCCATTTTTTTCTTTTTTTCTACCAGGCCGGCCCTTAGGTTTGATAGTGGAATGAACTCTACAATATACATTGACTTTCTTTTGGCATAAGCAAATCATTCACATCGAAACCACCCCCACACATTTTTAAATTGCAACGTTCTCAGGGAGAGAGAGAGAGTGTGTGTGTGTGTGTGAGAGAGAGAGAGAGAGAGAGTGTGTGTGTGTCTGTGAGAGAGAGAGAGTGTGTGTGTGTGTGAGAGAGAGAGAGAGAGAGAAATAAAAATTAACATGACATTAACATAAGTGCAACAAAAAGTTGAATCTGAACAAGTGATTACATCTAAAGATTAGCTCTTAATTTTTTTAAGAAATTGGAGGTACCACCATTTCCCCATAGGTTACTGGAAATTAACTATGCATCATACAAAATAGAGGATGTCATGCGCTAAACTAAGACAGTCTCATTCCTATAAATAATATCGTTTCTGGAGTTCCAAATGCGCCATATGTAAACAGTCGTTCTCTAAATGGTACACCATTTCTTTTTGTTTCTCACTCTAACTGGTCCATGGATCAGGTTCCGAATTGTAGATATGTTTGTGACTTCAATATGAGGCATAGACCAGGTAAGTGCATAAAGATCTTGAGACACTCGACAAAACCACATCAGGTGAGTGGTGACCTCGGCACAATAACATAAAGGACACTTGCTCGCAAGGTGAAAACCAGATCTTGTGACGTTATTTTGAGTCTAAATGTGGTCCTATAGAATAAACCATGCAAGAATTTTGGTTCGTCGAGTAGGACCCCCAGCCCAAAGGAGGTTATGAGGAAACCAGTTGACACCAGTTGGTTGAAGCAAGCTATATGCACGATGTACATAGAAACACCCTTCGCCATCTCGTGCCCATGAAAAAAAATGCTCTATGAAATAAATCCATCTTGGAAGGGTGAGAGGGGGAGAGAGTCAAGTCTTTCGAAAAATAAACCTATATCCGAAAGTATGACTATAATTCGAAGCCACCCTGAATTTTCAGTGGTTCTCGATGCATTTTTTAATGGTTGTTCACTGATCACATCTGCCAACATTTTATATATTTTTTTTACATCTGTCAACCATTCAATAGTATGAACTATCTCTGATTATTTCAATAAAAGAGTATTTTGATTATTGCAAACCCTTGGCATGGTGTCTTGTGTTAGGAATTAACATATAATGTGTTCTGAAAGTGATCAAACGTTTGTAATTTAATTTTGATTATTTAGTTGTCTCGGCAACACACCTGCATTTAATTAGTCAGATTTTAGAAATAATTGCTCAAAACACTGGTTTCGATCAGATGGTTTTGTAAATCTATTGGTTGAACTTTTTTTTTTGTCCCATGGCATACTCCATCCATCGACTTTTCTCCCTGTACCAAGTCAAAAAATTTAACATATAATTTTTTTGTGTTTGGATCGTTTTCCAAGAGTGTCCTATTAATTTCCTCCCTCAGAGGATTAATATTTCATATTCACAAGAATGCATTCGTGGTTGTTTTGGTGGCAAAACTCATTTTTTGAGGTAAAAAACGATTCTCCCTTCTAAGACACTGTTTCGTAAGAGTTTGGATGATAAGAAGTGCAAGTTTTATGAAAAATTATTTTTTGTAAGAAAATATTTTACCCAAATTAATTTAAAATAAAAAAATGTTTTGGTTCTATATCCAAACATACAAATCTGTTTTACAAAACTAATTAAAAAATAATTTTTAAAAAACTACTTTTCATAAAACGTTTTTTTGTGGTGGATCGTTAAAATGCTAGCACATCTTAGACTGAATGTACTGAAATATTTCCACAATCTTTCACAAAATTATACAAAGTGGCCCGATTCTTGGGAAAATAGTAAATCACTAGTCAACTCTTAAAGATCAAGAAACGTGCACTCAACTTTTGGGATAAATCTCAATGTGTAGCTTTGGCATGGAAGTCACTAAAATTATAGGGAATAATTTATACAAATTCCCTTTTATTGAAAATTATCCATTTTATTTTTCTCTTCCTTTGCAGGTAATTTAGATTGAGATGAGTAATTTTGTAAATTATCCCTTTATTTTAATGGCTGCTGCCGCTGCAGCTTCTTAAACCCATTGATACATAAGTCACTGATTTTCCATAGGCCCATTCAGTGCCGCGACAAATTCAATACTTGGGAGACAATACCCTTGGAGTCCACGCTTTACCTTTTCCCCTTTAGGAATTAGGACTATCTCAAACACTTGAGTGCTGCAGCTTCTTAAACCCATTGATACATAAGTCACTGATTTTCCATAGGCCCATTCAGTGCCGCGACAAATTCAATACTTGGGAGACAATACCCTTGGAGTCCACGCTTTACCTTTTCCCCTTTAGGAATTAGGACTATCTCAAACACTTGAGTGCTCGACCTTGTCTATTACAGTGTAATCCTTTGCAGCTTTAGTAATTTTCATGGAAATCGGATTGAAGAACACTTTCAAGGACTCGCCAGCCCGATCAGTGAGTCTTGAAGGGTCAGCTCAACTGCACAGCCTCACTTTGGTGAGCGGGGAGTTAGTGTAACAGAGAACCTGACATCCGATGCAAACAATCAGTCGAAGGAGCAGAGCTTGTGATGATGTATGCTGCCAATTGACGGTGGAAATAACACGTCACAAATGGCTCTGTAACGTCATCTGAGATCTTCATCTCCTATATTTCTCGTCGTCCATTTTCTATTTCCTTGTCGGCATTTAATTCCTCGAGCTTCTGGAGACCCGTGGGGTTCATCGTCCTATTAGCCTTTCATGGGGAGGCTGGTTATTAGGGATGTCAGTAAATCTTATTCAGCTCAAATATCCGATCAAGTTTCTTTCAATGAATCAGATATGAAAAGAAGAGAAGTTTGATATCCAAATAAAAAATCAGATAGAATTCGATATTAAAAATTGGCATCCGATTAACTTTGGATTCAGACTCAGCATCAAATAGATACCCAATCAGAAACAAAAAAAGATAATGGATATATAAACCCAAATTTACAGATCCGAATCTAAATAAAGTATTTTATTCTACATTATTGTAAATTTATAAATCTGAACCCAAATTTGAATCCCCAATTTTAAATTAATATCATCCGATTCTGACACTAATTCAAACTTGGTCGAGCACATGACGAGGTTTAGGTTACATGCACGGTCGATAGCCTTTAAGTGATATTTTCTTCATAAGTCTTCTTGCTTTTATAGCTGCATTTTTTAATCACTACCCACGAGATCAGGTTAGTTGCACGGTTGATTGCCTTTAAGAAAATGATAAGTGCCCCTCCTGGCCCACTGGCTCCCTAGCCCACTTTTGGGGTACTTGGCATCCACAAGAGCCTAATACCAGATTTGAACATCCACCCATGTCATCGATACTAGACTAAACACATGAGAGGTAGAGAAAGAGAGCTTCTGTGATGGAAACAGGGATGGGGAGCATATGAAGAAGGGGTAGAGAGTTTATTTCCTCTCTGAGGTGTAAAGTGTGTCGCAGGCCTTCTCATGATCTTGTTGTTGGCAACTCCACCATCATCAACGTCATTGTCGTCTTCTCAAGAGATTTACTGGAGAAAGTATGATTTAGCAATTTCCAACCTTCACGAGGATATGAAGCTCAAACGGAAGAACGTTTGGGCATTCTGCCTCTTGGGATTTGTTATGAAAAATGAAAACTAATTCTTAAAACTGTGTTAATAACTTTGTTTTCTTTACACCTATTTTAAAGCTATAAAATTAAATAGTGGTGTTCCTTGTCACGCAACGTGCTCAGCCTTTCACATACTTATACTCTTTCTGTACAAGAACACCACTAGTTACAACAGAGAAGGCTGAGCATGATGGAACAAAGCATGGTGCTCAGCCTTCTCTGTTGTGCCTGTTGATTCCATCACAGCCTTTAATTTCTGTTGTGCACACTCTGATACTCACATGGTCTCAGAGCCATGGCGTCGACAGGTAATGCGACAGGTAATGCTTCCAACTCTTCTTCAGCTGGTGGAGCAGAGTCCTCTTATGGTATTGTATTGGTTTCACAATTAGTGACTAGTGAAAACTACTCAACCGGGAGTCGTGCTATGATAATGGCACTATATGCCAAAAACAAGTTGACCTTTGTTGATGGCAGTCTTCCCAAACCCAGCGTTGCAGGCCATGAGATCAAGATGTGGAGACGTTGCAATCACATGGACCTTCATGGATTCTTAACTCCATCTCGGAAGAATTATCAAGCAATGCTATCTACACCACCACAGCTATTGAAGTGTGGGCAGATGTAAAGAACCGATTCACTGAAAGCGCAACCCCTCATAAGTACCAGCTCAAATCTTCCATCAGTCCTTTGAATCAAGAAAATATATCTGTTGCTCTTTATTTTACAAAACTGAAATCCTACTGGGATAAGCTTTCATCCTACGATGTTCTTTTGGAATGCTCTTGCGGTGCCTTGATTGTGGTTGCTGAAAAGCAACAAGAAGAGAGTCATTGAATTTCTTATGGGATTGAATGATTCATTCAATGCTATAAGAAGGCATATTCTTCTTATGGATCCCCTGCCCTCTCTACAAAAGACTTATGCACTGGTCCTTCAAGAGGAGACGCAGAGAGAAGCTCGTCTTCAAAGTAGTGCTGTCGAGCATGTTGGTATCTCAGCTAGTGCAGACTTGAAGGCCTTCAAAGACCAGCAAAACAAGCACCCACAATACTTCTGCAATTACGGCAAGATTGCTGGACATCAAAGGAAGGATACTTCAAATTAAATGGTTACCCTCCAAATTTTAAAGGTGGAAAACAGTCGCAAGACAAGGGGACTATTATCAACGCCTCTGTTGGAGAGAAAACTGATTCCACTGCCTTAATCTCTACCATGCATGGCAAATAGTCCAACAAGGACATTGCTCCAACTGTAACTCAACATGAATATATTCAATTAAAACAACTCCTCAAAAATCGATCTGTAACCCAAATAAACTTTGCAGGTATGTCATCCTTCAAACTTGACACCTGGGTAATAGATATTGGTGCTAGTCACCACATATCATGCTGCCTTCAATCATTGCTAGATGATACAAAATTAGCTGTTTCATTTTCTATTAGAGTTTCTGACAACAGAACGGTTTATGCTACACATGTCCGTAAAGTTGTTTTGTCAGCTTCCATTTTTCTTGAAAACGTGTATTATCTTCCAATTTTGTTTACACCATGCTATATGTGAGCATATTTATTCAGCAAACCAAATGTCATTTGATTTTCCCGACTATTGGGTGCTTTGTGCAGGACCCGATCTCCATGACGAGGACTGAGCAGGGTGATTCATCAGGCAGACTCTTCATTTTCCACTGTGGCTTGTTTACGAAACCCACTCAATTAGATTTTGATGTTCGGCATCTGAGACTTGGGCACCCATCTCGCTCAAAGAATCAAATGCTCTGAAAGCATGACTGTCATTAAGTTGTCAAATACCGTGTTGCTAAACAATCTACAGTGACATTCAAATTAAGTGAATATTCTTTTGCTAAACCTTTTGATTTGCTACATTGTGATGTTTGGGAACCATACCCCCAAGCATCACATACTCGAACACATTACTTTTTGTCTATTATGGATGATTTTTCTAGAGCCATGTGGTTTTACCTAATGAAGTATAAAATTGAAATAGGTGATTTACTTAAACATTCCATTAACATGAGTGAGCAACAATTCAAAATAGATGTGTTAAAATCATGATAGATAGTGGAACCAAGTTCTTCTCAAATGACATAATTTTTTTTTCCGTGATAGAGACATCCTACATCAACATTCATGCCCCTACATGCCTCAACAAAACGGCGTGGCTTAGAGAAAGCATCGGTACATCTTGAATGTGGCGCGTGGTCTCAAGTTTCAGTTAGGCCTACCCTTAAAATGTTGGGACCTACGTGTATTAACGGCCACATATTTAATAAATAGGACCCCATAAAAAAAAAATTGACAATCAAACTCGCTTTGAAAAATTATTTAAAAGAAAACCAACTTACAAGCATCAATGTGTGTTTGGTTGCTTGTATTTTGCTTCCTACCTCAAACCACATGGAAAATTTGATTGCAGGGCTCAACGAGGTGTGTTCATTGGGTATCCTACTGAACAAAAAGGCTACAAACTACTTGATTTGGAAACAAAAAAAATAGTTAGTAGGGAGGTCTTCAATGAAACAGAATTTCCCATCAAACTCACAAAGGATCAAAGCAAAGTCTCATATTTTCCAGTTATTCATTTCATATTTGATGACAATCATATACTTGAGAACAGAAATTCAAGTGAGCATGGCCTTTGTTCTCGTCAACTGACTGAAAGGCAAGATGAGGACATGATTACTGATTGCACAAACATTGAACAACCACCCGAAATTGTTTCAGAATCAAGTGGTGAGGCTGAAACAAATCAGATTCTATATCTACGTCATCTTCACTCGAACATGCGAAATCCTTCTTCGTTCTTATTGCTCGGTCACTCTTCGCGTTCATTCTTCTCCTACTTTGTCAGCTTTAGTTGTTTCTCTTTTTCGGTTCTCATTTTTCATTAGATCTTGTTATTCATGTTTTTGTTATTACATCATTAGAAGGAAAGAAACATGGGCGGCAAGTGTGATATAGCTCACATCTTTGAAGGTGTGCTTCATGCAAATAACGTCATATGTCCGCAACGCTGTTTCTCATACCTATATATATATTATGGCCCAAGTGAAAGGTAGGGGGTCATGAATATGTGTCAATCCCTTCGTCCTGAACCTTGGAGGCAAAGGAAGGAAGAAGCCGTGGCTGCCTGCACCTCTAAGGCCTCGTTACTGAGGCGGCCAGCTTCTTTTAGTTGTTTCTTCGTCTTATGGTCTGAAGGCAGGGGCAGAGGCAGAGGCAGGTGTAGGACTGTTTCATGCATATTTATATTTATGGAATAATTACATAGTGTTTTGTTTGGTTCAAAATTCAAAGCATTACTGCCCTTCAGTGAAGGAAGTTTTGGAAATTAAAGAAAAAAGTTCTTACAACCCAACAGTTTTGCAAATCCTAACAAAAGGCATTCACAATGGTAGACGCAGCGATGGCTTTGCTAAACAGTGATGAGGAAGAAGAGGAAACATCTTCTCAGTTCATATGTATGTGTACATCTCCTGAGTTTCATTTTCTGTTGTTCCCTAGCAGAAGAATTCTTTGGGCGTGCCAATTCGACTGCTCACCAGCAATTACCGGCTTTTCATAAAAGATAATATGACAGCATCTTCTTGGACCTATCCATGGAGGTGGAGGTAAATCTATGGAGAAGCTTCGTCATCATCAAAGAGGGGCCAGCAAAGTAAAATTTTCATCATTTAACTTCTCACACAAGCTTTCCTTTTCTTCTCTTTTGGTAATTCAATAAGAGGTTGAAACCTCACACCCTTTCCCCCATCCCTGTTCAAGGCTGTCGAATGGTTCTTTTCTTCCCTTTAAAATGAGTAGTTTTTCATCGATTCTTCACCACAAAATGATGACATTCATCGTTAGGGTAGCCATTCTTTTTCTTTCAATTAATTAAATATGAAAGAAGGGCAAGAATGGAGCACAAAACGCTAAGGTAACTGAACCAAATTACTCAAAATGTCAACCAATAATTGTATTGGGCATGGTTATGTCATTCATGAAAGAAAAGTTAGCCAGTGCAGTCACAGTCTTCCAAATGAAATAGAAATGTATATTGCTTCCTTCTAATTAATGCTTTATTTTTTTTAGTATCGTTGTTGCCATTTTTTGTAGCTAATTCTCTCCTTTCTTTCAGTCCAGTTGTATAAACAACCACAGAATCACAGTCTTTCAATTGTTAAAGGTTGTTAATGTCATGTTGTATTTTGGTTCTAAAATGTTTGTTCTTGCTTGTTTGGTAATTACTTTGTTTAGAAGAGTACTATAATCTATTAAAGAAAACAACTGATAAGAAAATTATCTTTCCCTAATTCATTGTAATTAAAAATATATGAATCCATACTGCCTATATGTGAGTAGAGAGAGAAATAAGGTTTGATGATGTATATATTGAATTAAATCGGACCATAATACCTAGTCTAGGCCTGCCCGACCTGCCCATTTTTTTCTTTTTTTTTACCTGGCCGGCCCTTAGGTTTGATAGCGGAATAAACTCTACAATATACATTGATTTTCTTTTGGCATATGCAAACGATTCACATCGAAGCCACCCTACTAATTTTTAAAATGCAATGTTCTCAGGGAGAGAGAGAGAGAGAGAGTGAGAGAGAGAGAGAGAAAGAAATAAAAATTAACATAACATTAACATAAGTCCAACAAAAAGTTGAATTTGAAAAAGTGATTACATCTTAAGATTAGCTAGCTCTTAATTCCTGTAAGAAGTTGGAGGTATCACCATTTCCCCATAGGTTACTGGAAATTAACCAGACATCATACAAAATAGAGGATGTCATGCACTGAACTAAGACAGTCTCATTCCTATAAATAATATCATTTCTGGAGTTCCAAATGCCCCATACGTAAACAGTCATTCTCTAAATGGTACGCCATTTCTTTTTGTTTCTCACTCTAACTGGTCCATGGATCAAGGTTTTGAATTGTAGATATCTTTGTGACTTCAATATGAGGCTAGACCAGGTAAGCGCATAAAGATCTTGAGACACTCGACAAAACCACATCAGGTGAGTGGTAGACCTCAGCACAATAACATAAAGGACACTTGCTCCCAAGGTGAAAACCAGATCTTGTGAGGTTATTTTGAGTCTTAATGTGGTCCAATAGAATAAATCATGCAAGAATTTGGATCGTCGAGTAGGACCCCCAGCCCAAAGGAGGTAATGAGGAAACCAGTTCACACCAGTTGGTTGAAGCAAGCTATATGCATGACCTATATAGAAACACCCTTCGCCATCTTGTGCCCATGAAAAAAAGTGCTCTATGAAATAAATCCGTCTTTGAAGGGCGAGAGGGGGAGAGAGTCAAGTCTTTCCAAAAATAAACCTATATCTGAAAGTATGACTATAATTATACCTGCATTCACATCAAAGCCACCCTGACTTTTTTTGTCACGACCCAATTTTTGACACCAAAAATTTTCTTTCATTTCTATAATAGCGGAAGCAATATTGAGTCATGACCAGAACATAAGACATTGTTTTATTTCAATAATAAAATACTTGGACCCAAACAAAAATAACCACAAATCCCCAAAACCGATGCAGTGTCCAGAATGCCAATGACCGTCCATCACAAGACTGAGGTCGTCGCTCCAAAGCCAAAATCTATCAATGACTACCTGTAGATAGAAAGAAGGGTCAGAATTCCTCTGAGTATGAGAAAATCCAGCCATGAATGAAACATGGCCCAAAATAATGTTTAGTTTCGTAAAACAATTCCAAAAAGACCTTATGAACTACAACCATAGGTTTTCTGAAACTTAACACATATCACATCACCAAAGACAGAACGAGGTGTGCACAACCTCCAAAATTTCGTAGGCTTCCAACCGTGGTCCTCTGACAATGTCAAGGTCATCGTGCCGAGCAACAGAAATCCCCGTGGGCACTCACGGGCAGAACATAACATCTCTTCACCAGGCGATCCAACGGATCGAGGGTACCTGAAGTGAAGCCTCCTGAGATATCCCAGATCGCCGCTGCAGCAGCATGGCCCCTCTAGGAACCCGGTTTGAGGGACCAGGAGATGTCTCTCTCCCAAAACAGCAGCAGTACCCCGGGCCCTTGTGCCGCCCAATACCCTGTGGGCCCTCCAGTACAGCCAGAGGAGCGTGCGTCAACAGTGAGCTCTGACGCACCACTACCTCCCGGGACGAAACCGATCACTGGGCAAAACAGAAAGCTCGCACTTGCATAAACCATTGCACAAAGTCCACGTTTCGCCTTCGAATTTCAAAAGTGAGGGTTTACCAATGCTAGACATCGTCTAGTACCTCTCACAGAAACCGCCCGCCCTCAGGCTCGGTTTCCCAAACAGAATAATTCAGCTATTTTAAATCTTAATTTAATAGCAATAGAGCAAAACTCATTGCATCTAGAAACATCGATTAACAATATCATAATCTTTTTTTGAAACAATAAAATTTATATTTAAATTCTCCAAAGCATGGCTTTCCTCCTCTAATGGTTCCAAAGTTACTTTCAGAACTATATTTCTGAAATTTTAAACACCACAACGAGCATCAAAAAGTAATAAAACATATCATTTCGTTTTTAATTTGTAACAACCCTCTTTTGGAAATTTCAAGAATCCGGAGGGTACCAAATCGCAACTTCATATTAAAATCTGGTTCTTATTGAAAATCACTTTCGCAAGCCTCTTTTTGAAGAGGTTTTTTTAGCAAAAATGATGCGGCATGAACATTTACAAATTTTAACAGCTTATCCATAAATTATTGCTAATTAGTGGACCCGTTTTGAAATTTTTCCAACTTAATATAAAAACTGCCGACTCTTTTTTTTCTCTCATTTCACGCCTCGTTTTCTCTCTCATACGAGCTGCTCCTCCGTCTTCTTCTCGCTCGACCAGCGGTGGGGATTCCACCGTTTCCAGCGACCCAACACCGGCACGAGGGAGATCTCCCCGTCTCGCGCCAGATCCAGCGTTAGGCTTCCTGCTGCGGCTCCATCGACCGTCCGACGCTCTCATTCGCCGCCGCCTCATCCTCTCCTCTCGTTCTTCCAGCGGATCCACAGTGTGGAAACCAGCCTCCCCAAAAACCGGTGCTTCAATGGCGTCTTCCTCAGTCTTCACCTTCGCTGCGACGGGGATGAACTGACAATCATAGAGAAACGACGGGAGGACGCCTGCAACTTCAATGTCGTCGTCCTTGTTTTCCCCAACTTGCCTCTGCTACCACCATGAAGAGGCAACCCCCTTTTTTTGTTCTTTTCAGTCGGTCGAGTGCTCTTCAATAAAACCTACTGTATTTCCCTCAATATGAGGTGTTGATTCTACACTTGCACGACAAGCAGGGCAGGCCTTGCCCTCTGTCGATGTCGTTCAGGGCTGCCCTCTCCTTTTTATTTTGCAATTGTGTTATTACGTTTTATCCCTGTATAACTATGTTTATCTCTCCGTTTTTCTTCTGTAGTTGGTTTGAGAGACATGCTCTGTTTTTGGGTTGATTGTAGTTCTGGTTTCTCACGGATGAAAGCACATAGAGGTTTCAAAGTTCAACCGATACCAACATGCCTTACACCTAGCATGCTTTGTTTCTTGAAAATCACAAGGAACTACAGGCATAAGCATACATAGACGTACATGTATATGTATCTACAAAATCAAAAGAAAGTACATGGCTTCATGCTATTCATCACTGAATATTCTCATACCTCTGAAAATCTTGGCAGCAACTTCTGCTTCTGGTTCCTTTCCAGCAGCCACGAACTTCAGTCTCAATCTCTCTCAATCTCTCTGTTGTTGGACGTGCCCTTCTAATGCTAAGTAAAACGATGATTTCCCCTTTGCAGTTACATCATTATCCTTATCTTTTCCCAAAAACATCTCATTTATGATAAACTTGACAGTTGAGATGTTCATTATAAATCATTTGATCTTCCATTTGATAATTCATCCTCAAATTAACGTTCCAAATGTTTAAGGAAACTTAATAAAAATCGTGGGTCTTACATTTTTAGTGGTTCTTCATGCATTTTTTATTGGTTGTTCACTGAACACATCTGCGTACCATTTTATATATTTTTTTCGACATCTGTTAACCATTCAATAGTATGACTATAAACTATCTCTGATTATTCTAATAAAAGAGTATTTTGATAATTTCCAACCCTTGGCATGGTATCTTCTGTTAGGACTTAACATATGATGCGTTCTGAAAGTGATCAAACGTTTGTAATTTAATTTTAATTGTTTAGTTGTCTCGGCAACGCACATGCATTTAATTAGTCAGGTTTTAGAAATAATTGCTCAAAGCACTGGTTTCGATCAGATGGTTTTGTATATCTATTGGTTAAACTTTTTTTTTGTCCCATGGCATATTCCATCCGTCGACTTTTCTCCCACATACCAAGTCAAAAAACTTTAACATATAATTTTTTTTGTGTTTGGATCGTTTTCCAAGAGTGTCCTGTTGATTTCCTCCCTCAAAGGATTAATATTTCCTATTCACAAGAACGCATTCTTAAGTTGTTTGGGTGGCAAAACTCATTTTTTGAGGTAAAAACTGATTCGTCCTTCTAAGACACTGTTTCGTAAGAGTTTGGATGATGAGAAATGCAAGTTTTACAAAAAATTAATTTTTGGAAGAAAATATTTTACCAAAATTAATTAAAAACAAAAAACTGTTTTGATTCTATATCCAAACATACAAATCTGTTTTGCAAAACTAATTAAAAAATAATTTTTAAAAAACTATTTTTCGTTAAATGTTTTTTTGTAGTGTGCCATTAAAACACTAGCACATCTGAGACTGAACGTACTGAAATATTTCTGCAATCTTTCACAAAATTATACAAAGTGGCTCGATTCTTGGTCAAATAGTAATTCACCAGTCAACTCTTAAAGATCAAGAAACGTGCACTCAACTTTTTGGATAAATCTCAACGAGTTGCTTCGGCATGGAAGTCACTAAAATTATAAGGAATAATTTAAACAGTTGCCCTTTTATTGAAAATTATCCATTTTATTTTTCTCTTCCTTTGTAGATAATTTAGATTGAGATGAGTAATTTTGTAAATAATCCCTTTATTTTAATGTCTGATGCCCCTGCAGCTTCTTAAACCCATTAATACGTAACTCGCTGATTTTCCATTGGCCCGTTCAGTGCCACAGCAAATTCAATAGTTGGGAGACAATACACTTGGAGTCCAGGCTTTACCTTTTCCTCTTTAAGAATTAGGACTTTCTCCAACACTTCAGCGCTCTACCTTGTCAATTAGAGTGTAATATTTTGCAGCTTTAGTAGTTTTCATGGAAATCAGACTGAAGAACACTTTCGAGGACTCGCCAGCCCGATCAGTGAGTCTTGAAGGGTCAGTTCAGCTGCACAGCCTCACTTTGGTGAGCGGGGAGGTTAGTGTAACAGAGAACCTGAGATCGGATGCAAACAATCAGTCGAAGAAGCGGAGCATAGACCCGGTGGGTCACTCTAAGGGCAACCTTTTGGGAACAGCTGCTTAAGCCGTTAAGTGTAGGTGCTTTCTAGAGGTTGCAGATAGTTCTTCCTATTTGACCCTAAATTGATCGATCTAGCCAGGTTCAAACAAGCTCTACCAGGCCTTCGAGGACCGAGGCCACGCATGTGGCAAAAATATGGGAACGACTTGTGACTAGGGGTGAAAGGCCAAACAGGACCGGATATAGCTCGTTTTCCTTGAAATTTATTCCAAAAGGAATCTCGGTGCATCGCAAAAGACCCGATCAATAAATAGATTAATATTATATGTCTGAAAGAGAAGTCCACTTATGGCTGCACAACAAGTTGAGCCAGCTCGAGCTCGACTCGATCGAACTCACTCGTTGAAGCTCAACTTGAACGTGACTTGTTTATTAACGAGCTGAGCTTGAGTTCAAATGTATGCTTGAAATGTTAAACGAGTTGAGTTCGAGTTGTAAGAACTCAACTCGACTCGACTATACAATAAATATTGAATTATAACGACAAAAAATCTAAACGAGTAAAATGGTTAACATAAATGAGTTCAGTGAGTCGAGTTTGAGCCCAATGTTGTATCATCGAGTCAAGCTTGAGCTTGTTCTAGAGCTTGAGTCGAGTTTGACCTCGAGTTTTCTGAGTGAAGTCGACTCGAGCTGACCCAACTAGAGCTCGACTTGACTCGTGCATGCAGCCCTGTGTCCACCAGATATTACAAAGAACGAAACCCTATTTTTAGGTCTTGGTATGAAACCAAGCCCTGGTCTGCTGAAGCCAATTCGAGCTATAAACGAACAAAAAGGAGAAAACTACAAAATCATTGGAATTTGGGAAATAGTTGGCAAATACAGGGTGTCTAACTCATTAATTATATGTCGGTTGATATCAACTAATTTGAAAGTGAATTTTTTGTTGTTTTTTTTTTCTATTTGTAGATAAAAGTTACATAGAAAATATAAATTAATCAAGATCAGAATATGCCTAACGACAGGTTGTGAACCAAACAGAAAAATATATACCATGTTTGAAAAATATATACCATGTTTGAAAAATATATACCAAGTTTGAAAACCCAGAAAACCAGCTATGCTTCATGTCTATATTTGTTTCAACATGCGTGATGGTCGATCGAGCAGAAAATTTCATACGATCCTCCCCAATTTTTTGAAAAAATATGATAACAGATATTAAGAAAAATAACTTAGCAAATAGTATAACTAAAATGTTTTTGCTGTTTTTCGTAATTAAAAGAGAAACCAATTTTCTAAGACTTTAACTCACTAATATTTCATTTGTGTTTTTTGTAAAAAAATCAACGATATCTCTCCCCCTCTCTCTCGCTGCCCACCCCCCCCTCCAAAAAAAAAATAATAATAAATAAAATCCAATTATGGGCTGTTCATTCATTGGTGCACTGTTTGGGATGTCCACTGTACATGAGCATCCACAATCCCTGAAAATGTTGCTGTTGTCTTAAAGATATGCACAATGAGCTAGAATCAACAGATTAATTGGCACCATTTTGGGGATTTTGTTCAGACTTGTTAGCAACCGACACACACCATTTTTATTAATGACTTTTCAAAATATTTTTGTAAAAAACTTAATAGCTTCAATATTAATTAATTTTGAATAATTTACTGTAGAAATTTAATATCATCCTATGTGTTAATTTCCAATCCAGGTACCAATTAACTAAGCTAAACATGCCAAATTGTTTCGTTCTGACAAAAAGGAATATATGCTTCCATATTTATTCAGAAATTAGTATATAGCTTTTATTGTTCCTTTAAGCACCAAATTAATTATATATCTTCAGGGAGTTCTAGACTTAAATATTGCTCTTTTAATATTATGGCAACATATTAGGTTAAAACTAGCTAAGTGATTTACAGGTTCTTAGGTAACAGATTATGTGCTTTTCACAAGGATAAACAATAGGAATATTTGCAATTATTTGTTGCATTAAGAATAAAATTCACATGAAATGGAGGCACTTTGGGCGTTACTCTCTTCCACTGTAAAACATGGGGAAACAAATGGAGGCTCACGAAATGTCTTAATATATTTTAATATAATTACTAGGAGGAAGAACTTAATATAAAACATTGGGACTTGTTATATATGCACTGTTTTAATATATTTTAATATAATGTCTAGGAAGAAGAACTTAAATTAATTCACACATTATTGCACCGCAAACTACTCCATACATTAGATGGTCCAAGTAAATGACATGTCTATGATAAACCACAAAATAAGTAACCAACACATAGAGAGTTCAAAATTTTGAGACCCACTTTGTAAACTTAATTGATTTCCTCCATGCCTACCCACTTAGTATTACCTTTTAGTACTGCTTCATCATTTGAACCATTCAGATCCACATTTTACAGGTAACTCAATCATTTTCTAGTGCACTATTCTCATTTAAAACATCTCATATTTCATCCTTTAATTTTATTGATTTTTTCGAAGTCAATTAATTGCAAAACGTTGCATTCTTGGATACATGTTCTATATGAACACCACATTCTTGGATACATGTTACAACACAATCACACCTTCAACCTTCTAGAAACTTCCACATGTGTGACAAGGAACACCATGATTCAATTTTACAGTTTTACAATGGGCGTAAAGAAAACAGAGTTAATAACACGGCTTTAACAATTAGTTTTCATTTTTCATAACACCCCTCCTTCAAACTGGTGAATGAGGTCTCCAAAACCCAGTTTGAGCTTTTAAAATTTGACTTGATCTTTGACAAGGGACTTGGTGAATAGATCAGCCAGATGTAAGTACGATGGAACATAGCTTGTGACAATTGTTCCGTTTTTTAATTGCTCACGCACTAGATGGCAGTCGATCTCCCCATGCTTGGTGCTTTCATGTAAAATTGAGCTCACTGCCATTTGTAATGCTGATCTCATCACAAAGAAGATGCACTGGTGAAGGAGGAGGCACTTGGAGGTCTTTTAGAAGACATCTTATCCATATCTCAGCAGTAGTTGCGCAATATTTTTATTTCGGCTGAGAAGTGAGATACTATGCTCAGTTTTTATGTTTTTCAGAAGATTAGACATTCTCCTAATTAAACATAGTAACCAGAGATTGATTTTTTGGTGTCTTTGCAAGCTCCGTAGTTGGCATCAAAATACGTGGTAAGCTTGAAATTGTCATGTACTGGAAGAAAAATTCCATGACCGCGTGAAGTTTGAGATAGCGTAATACTTTTATAGCAGAATTGTAGTGAGTAGTCGGTTTCTGCATATAGTGGCTAGGAAAGTAAACAGCAAAAACTATTTCTGGCCTGGTTATAGTCAGATATATAAGATGCCCCACAAATCTTTGAAATAGTGAAGGATTTTTTAAATCTTATCCATCATTGGCAGCATGGGTTTGACAAGGTTCCATGCGATCCTCAGATGGCTTGGCATTGAGAAGGCTTAATTCATCAATAATGCCACAAAAAATACTTGCGTTGTGATGAAAATATTCATTTCTTCCCTTTGCTAAGCTCTAGGCGAAGGAAATATTTTAAGTTGCCCATCTTTCATGCAAAACCTTTTGCCAAGATACATTTGAAGTTTTCTAGGTATTCCATGTCATTCCTGAAACAATGAGAGCGTTGATGTACACCAAAATTACCATGAACACCCTTTCTCTTTGATATGCACACAGTGTGTAATCACACTTGGATTGCATAAAACCATAGCTCACCGCTTCTGACGAGAACTTCAAGAACCTGTTTTGAGGAGCATGTTTCAGCCCAGAGATAAACTTGTTTAGCTTGCACAATTTTGTTTCTCCTTTTTCACAATAACTAGGAGGCAATGTCATGTAGATTTCTTCATTCAATATCCCGTTTAGAAAGAAGTTATACACATCCATTTGTTGCAGCAGCCAATTTCGTTTTGCAGCTATTGCAATCAAACAACAAATAATAACAAGTTCGGCGGCAGCAGCATAGGTCTCATGGAAATCCAAGCCTTCCACTTGTGCATACCCTTTGGCCACTAATATGGCTTTGAACCTTTCTATTTCACCATTCACCTTATACTTGATCCGATAAACTCACTTGCAGCTGATGGGTTTGACATTATTTGAAGGGGAGACTAGGGTCCAAGTATTGTTTGATTCCACTGCCATAATTTCTTCTTGCATGGCTCTTTTCCAATTTGTATGTTGCTCTGCCTGACTAAAGCATGAAGGTTTGGTTTTGAGGAAAGTTATTCAACAGGAAGCTTTTAAGAGCAGCTGAAAAATGGGAAAAAGACAACTTATGACAAATGATACCTTGTGGAATCCCTTTTCTAGGGAAGTATTTGTTTCAACCTCATCACTTGATTCTAAAACAATTTCAGGTGGTTGTTCAATGTTTGTACAATCAGTAGTCATGACATGATCTTGGCTTTCAGTCAGTCGACAAGAACAAGGGCCTTGTTCACTTTAATTTCTACTCTCAAGTGTATGATTGTCATCAAATGTGAGAGGAATAACTTGAAAATGTGTGACTTTGCTCCCATACTTTCAGAATTTGAAGGGAAATTCAGTTTGATTGAAGACCATATCCCTACAAACGATTTTTTTGTTTGTTTCCAAATCAAGTAGATTGTAGCCTTTTTGTTCAATAGGATATCCAATGAGCACACCTCGCTGAACCTTGTGACTAGGGATAACTGATCGGATTCGGATTCAATATATCCTTAATCATATCAGCTTTTTTGGATATTCAAATATTTGGATCCGAATTCAAATAAAGAAGTCATATCCGAACCCGAAATCCAATTTGACGATCCGAATCTGATTTTGATATTTATATCTGAATCCAAATTTTGAACCAGATTTTGCTAATTTTCGAAATTTAATAGCAGTAGATATAGGATATTTGTCTAAAAATGAATCTGATCCGAATTTGCTTCTGAATTCGATCGGATATTTATGTATATCTAAATCTGAATTCGTATATGATTGGATGTCATTTATTAAATCTGAATCCAATCTGATTTCCTAATTGGATATTACTTTTTTTTTCCATGTCCGATTTGTTCGGATCGGATTGGTCAGATATCCAATTCAATTCGATATATTGACATCCCTACATGTGACCGAATTTTCCATGTGGTTTGAGGTTGGTGGAAAAATACAAACAACCAAACACGCATATATGATTGTAACGTGGTTTTCTTTTAAATAATTTTTCAAAGGGACATTCTTTGTCAAGTTCTTTTTTTTTGGATGGGGTCCTATTTATTAAATATGTGGCTGTTAATGCATGTAAGTCCCAACATTTTAAGGGTAGACCTGACTGAAACTTGAGAGCAGACACCACATTCAAGATGTGCTGACGCTTTCTCCCAGCTATGCGGTTTTGTTGAGGCATGTAGGTGCATGAATGTTGATGTAGGTTGTCTCTATCACGGAAAAAAAAATTGTCATTTGAGAAGAACTCGGTTCCACTATCTATCCTATTTTTAACACATCTGTTTTGGACTGTTTCTCAGTCATGTTAATGAAATGTTTAAGCAAATCACCTACTTCACGTTTATACTTCAATACGTAAACCCACATGGCTCTTGAAAATCATCCATAATAGACAAAAGGTAATGTGCTTGAGTATGTGATGCTTGGGAAACATTATTCCCAAGGCCTTTCGTAAACAGAAACTAGCAAATCAAAAGGTTTAGCAAAACATGATTCACTTAATTTGAACATCAATCTATATTGTTTAGCAACGCTACATACTTCACAGAAATGATTTGACAACATAATGATAGAGTCATGCTTTCAGAGCATTTGATTCTTTGAGCAGGATGGGTGCCCAAGTCTCATATGCCAAACATAAAAATCTGATTGAGTGGGTTTCGTGAACCTACAGTTGTAAGAGGTGACTTGAAAATGAAGAATCCCCCTGATGAATCACCCAGCCCAGTCCACGTCATGGAGATTGGGTCCGGAACAAAGCACCCAGTAGTGGGGAAAATCAAATGACGCTTGGTATTCTGAATAAATCTGCTCACTGACAATATGTTGTAAGCAAACTTTGGAAGATAATACACTTTTTGAAGAAAAATGGAAGGTGATAGAACAACTTTACCGACACATGTAGCATATATCATTTGTTGTCCTGAACTCTAATTGAAAATGCAACAGCTAATTTTGTGTCATCTAGCATTGATTTATGGCAGCATGACATGTGGTGACTAGCACCAATATCTATTACCCTGGTGTCTAGTTTGAAGAATGACATAGCTAGAAAGTTTATTTGGGTTACTGATTGATTTTTGAGGAGTTTTTTGAATTGAATAAATTCATCTTCAGTTAGAATTGGAGCAATGTCCTTGCTGAACTATTTTCCATGCATGGAGGAGATTAAGGCATTGGAATCAGTTTTCCCTCCAACAGAGGCCTTGATAATAGCCCCCTTGTCTAGATCTATTTTCCACCTATAAAGTTTGGAGGGGAACCATTTAATTTGAAGCATCGTTCCTTTGATGTCTTGCAATCTTGCAGTAATTGCAGAAGTATTGTGGGTGCGTGTTTTGTTGGTTTTTGAATGCATTCAAATTTGCACTTGCTGAGAGACCAACATACTCCACAGCACTAGTTTGAAGGCGAGCTTCTCCTCTTGAAGGACCGGTGCATGTCTTTTGTAGAGAAGGCAAGGGTTGCATATGTAGAATTTGCCATCTTATAGCATTGAATGAATCATTCAATCTCATAAGAAATTCAATCACTCTCTCTTCTTGTTGCTTTTCAGCAACCACTTTCAAGTCATTGCAAGAGCATTCCGAAAGAACATCATAGGATGAAAGCTTATGCCAATATTGTAAAATAAAGAGCAACAAATATATTTTCTTGATTCAAATGACTAATGGAGGACTTGAGTTGGTACTTATGAGGGGTTTGTGCTTTCACTGAATAGGTCCTTTAAGTGTGCCCAGACTTCAATAGTTGTGGTGGTGTAGATGATATTGCTTGATAATTATTTTGAGATGGAGTTAAGAATCCATGAAAGACCATGTGATTGCGAAGCCTTCCACATCATGACCTCAGGAGCTGCAACGCTGGGTTTGGGAAGACTACCTTCAACAAAGGCCAAGTTGTTTTTGGTAGACAATGCGATTCTCATAGCATGACTCCAGGTTGAGTAATTTTCACTAGTTACTAATTGTGAAACCAATATAGTACCAGGGTTGTCTGAATGATGAAGGAAAAAGAGGTTTTCAATAGTGATGATCTTGTTACCATAAGAGGACTCTGCTCCACTTGCTGAAAAAGAGTTGGAAGAATTGGGAGCCTTGCCTGTTGATGGCTCTGTATTATAGTACGTAGAAAATATTTGAGTTAAGGAAGAATGCAACACAAGGAAGAGAACAGAGAATTGCTTCATATTTTTCTATTGATCTTACACACCAACATACAGAAGAAAAAGTAGTACACGGTTTTTATTGTCAACGACATTTGGCTGGCTCATCTTATCCCATGATATTTGCCTGGCTTATCTTATCCCATGACACTCGGTTGGCTCATCTTCTCCCATGATATTTGGCTGGTTCATCCTAACAGCTACACTAACCAACTGAAAATCTTATCGTTAAGATGTCAAAATAAGAAGATAAGAAGCGAATCTTAATTTTAACACTCCCCCTCAAACTAAGTGTAGAGTTTCTTATGTTCAGTTTGGATAGAAGATGATTAAATTCTTCCTTGCCTAAGGACTTAGTGAATAAGTCTGCCAGCTGATCTTTGTTGTTAATGTAACTGGTTCTCACTACACCTTGATTTATTTTTTTTCAAACCACATGACAATCTAAATCTATATGTTTGGTACGCTAATGAAAAACTGGATTGGTAGCAATATGCATGGCAGTCTGATTGTCGCAGTATAGATTTGTCGGTTGTAGATGTCTCACACCTAGATCCGACAATAAGAATTTCAACCAAGTCACTTCACATACCGCATTTGCCAATGCCTTGTATTCTGCTTCTGCAAAGGAGTGAGATATGTGGGCTGTTTTTTTGTCTTTCATGAAATTGGAGAATCACCAAGAAGAACACAATAACTAGTTATTGACCTTCGCGTTTCTTGACACGCCACCCAATCATAATCACAAAACACACTCATTTGAAGATTGGTTTGTGTGCTTAGGAGAGTACCTTCTTGAGTCTGAGCTTTCGTTCCACTAGAAATTCCATTGGCACCCATTATACTTGTTTCGTATGTAATGTTGAGAGTATACGTTTGCTGTGAAACATAAATTACTACACTTGAACAAGCAATTTCTAAACCCAAAAAATATTTAAGAGTACAGGTCTTTCACAAGAAATTTCTGACATTAAAATTGCTTAGATTTGTCAATCAGCTCCTTGTTGTTGCCCGTAATAATAAGGTCGTCCACATAAACGGGAACAACAACAAAAAATTGGTCATGTTTGTAAGTGAATAATGTGTGTTTGGCATTTGATTGACGAATCCAAACTCCACTAGTGCCAAAGACAATTTGTGAAACCAATTTCGAGGAGACTTTTGAGACCGTAGAGAGATTTATGTAATTTACATACTAGATTCTCCCCCTTACAGTCATATCTTGGTGGAACCTTCATATGTACTTCTTCAAGCAAATCGCCATGAAGAAAGACATTCTTCACATCCATTTAATATACTAACCAACCATTTTCCACAGTGACTAAAAGTAAAGTTCACACAGTTACCATTTTTGCAGCTGGTACAAATGTCTCATTGTAGTCCAGTCCTTCCTATTGAGAATAACCTTTGGCGATGAGGCGTGCCATCTTGTACCGCTCAACAGTACCGTCTGATCAGAACTCGATTTTGTAAACTCACTTGCAACCGATGGGCTTAACTCCTTGTGGTGAAGTGCTCATTCTCCAAGTGTTGTTTTCCTTTAGTATACAATTTCTAAGTTCATTGTGTCTCACCACTCTCTATATCCAACTGCCACTTCAAAGGTTTTTAGGGGAGAAACGAGAAAGTGAAGTAAAGTAAGAAAGAGGGTACCTTGTGCCTTTCATTGCATTAAATGTCAAGTTACCATTGGTCAAGGGAGCGGAAATAAGAGAGCAATAGAAATCCCGCATTCAGGTCCTGCAAGACACAATGAGTAGGGAAGAAAGTTACGGAAAAGTTTAGTGCCTTGCTCAATTGACTCACAGAGAGTAGGTTCACTTTCAAAGAGAAAATATACAAGGAATTTTTGAGAGTGAATGGTGGTAGTTTAACATCACTAGTTTGATGGACAGTTATTGTATGTCGATTAGGTAAGTTTATAGGTACTCGGCAGTTGGTTGGTTTTTGAAGTAGAGAGCTAACGGCACAAATGCACCGACTTGCTCCAGAATCGATAATCCAAGTAAGATGGGAGACACTATATGAGGATATATTACCTGTGAAATTGATAAAGGAAGACGGAGTTCTAACAAGTGATAAGAGTTTCTGATACTCATCCATAGTGAATGAAGGCACAACTTCCTTGGAAGTTTGACCGTTTCTGCCAGAGAAACTAGTACCATTGCTTGCATGGAGGTCCACCCGCCTTTGATTATGAATGGTAGCTGCAGCTAGTGGTGGTCGAAAGTTGGGATCATGGAATCGATGTCCTCGAGGATAGCCATTCAACTTGAAATATTTATCTTTCACATGACCTGTGTTATGACAATAGCTACAGATTGGTCATCTTTGATGTCTTTCTTTATTTCATTGAAACTTGAAACTTTGTTCAAGTTATGTTGCTTTGGGAATATGATTGTGTGATATTGCCAAGGTGGTGTGAGAGGCTGACAGCGTGAATCTTGCTTTATGCAGTTGTTCCTCCTGCAAGACTAGAGCACATAATTTGTTTACTGTGGATAAGGGACAAGCAATAAAATCTGTCCTCTAATAGCATCATATGAGTCGTTCAGGAACTGAATTACACGTTCTCTTTGGATTTGATCTGAATAATTTTTTATGCCCCAACATGGGCGCAGACACAGAATTGTAGTAATTTAATTCTTCCCAAAGCACTTTGATTTTTATACAATATGTTTTGTATAATATGTAGTAACAGACATGGACTCTTGTTGTAATCGATGTATTGAACTGTGTAGCTGAAAGACTCTTGGTGCAAGACTCTGAGTATATCTTTCTTTTAACTCCTTCCATATTACTTGATCTGAGGCAGCATAAGCGATGCTAGCATGAATCCATGCTAGAGCCAAATTGTTACATCGTACCCACAACATACGATTATGTTCATCCTCTTTAGGCTCTTTGATAGTCCCATCAACGAATCCTAACTTGTTTTTGGCTGATAGAGCCACGATCATGACTCTGCTCCAGATTGCATAGTTATCACCGATAAGTGGTTGAGATACTAACCCACTTCCAAAATTATCCGAATGATGCAAATAGAAGAGATCAAATATCACCTGGGCATTTTCATGGCCATTGATATTTCCTGACTCATTGTTCTTTCCTTTGTCGGCCATGACTCCTCCTTAATGCTGAGGACTCAATACCCGACTTCCCATGCAAAGGAGAAGAAAAAACGCCACAGGAAAGATGGTGGAAATCTGGATATTCTGGCTAGCTCTGATCACGTCACAGGTCGAGCAGGAGTCACGACGGCCTGACGATGCTGTTTGACCCTTTTGGGGCCTAATGGGGGTTGACACCAGTGGTGGCAAGTGAAGAAATAGAGGGCAACAAGAAACTTGAAACAAAGAGAGGGACGGCCACGAATTCGAGGATTCCAGCTGTGAGAGGCTACCTCAGTGATCAAGCTTGGCTTGTTAGGTTCACCTTCCTTTGGGGATGCTGTCCATGAAGTTTGACAGGAAAAGGTGGTCGGCATCGCAAACAGTAGTGAAAGGGGCAGGTTCACCGAAGAACCACTCTACAAATGCAGGGAATCCTCCAATCGTAGGGATTGGATCGATGCTTGCTCGAACTGTTCTGGGATGACTGTTGGAGGATCGTGGAAGGCCGGCAATGCTACCTGAACCGCTGGATGCCAGAAACAGTGCACGTGATTAAGAAAGTCACTAGTTTAAGTCACCACGGTTTTTGGTTTCAACGACATTTGCCTGGCTCATCTTATCCCACTACATTCGGCTGGCTCATCTTCACCCATGACATTCGGCTGGCTCATCTTCACCCACGATATTTGGCATCGTGCTCTTCTTCCTTTCACATATTTATACTCTTTTTTGTACAAAATCAAATACAGGCATGAAAGAATATTTTCTATTACACAGAATCATGCCTTCAACCTTCTAGAGAATTCTACATGCGTGACAAAGAACACCACAATTCAATTTTACACCTTTACAATAGGTGTAAAGAAAACAAAGTTAATACACAGCTTTAAGAATTAGTTTTCATTTTTGTAACAGATCCCTAGAAGCAGAAGGCCCTAACATTCTTCCGTTGAGCTTCACAGCCTCTTGAAAGTTGGAAATTGCTAAATCATACTTTCTCTAGTAAATCTCTTTAGAAGAGGACGACAACGTTGATGATGGTGGAGTTGGCAACAACAAGCTCATGTGGCGGCCTGCAACACACTTTACACTTAAGAGAGGAAATAAACTCTCTACCCCTTCTTCATGTACTCCCCATCCCTGTTTCCATCACTGAGAAGCTCCTACCTCTCTCTCTCTCAAGTGTTTAGTATAGTGTCGATGACATGGGTGGATATTCAAAGCTGGTTATATGCCCAGGCTTGTGCACAGGCTCCCATGGATGCCAAGTACCCAAAAAGTAGGCTAAGGAGCTAGTACAAGTGGGCAGGGGGCACTTGTCATTTTCTTAAAGGCTATGCACCATACATGTAACCAGATGTCGTGGGTCTTGATGAAAAAATGCAGCTATAAAATTAAGAAGGCTTATGAACAAAATGTCAGTTGCAGTGGATCTGGAGGTGGCCCAAACCTTGTCAAGTGCTCGACCAAGTTTGCATTGGTTTTAGATTAGGATGATATTAATTGAAATTGGGGATTCAAATTTGGGTTCAGATTTATAAATTTACAATAATGTAGAATAAAATATATTATTTAGATCCGGATCAATAAATTTGGGTTTAGATATCCATTATCCTTTTTTTTCTGGTATCTGATTGGGTATCTATTTGATGCTGAGTCTCAATCTGAATTTAATCGGATGCCAATTTTTAATACTGAATCTGATCTGATTTTTTATTTGGATATCAAATTACTCTTTTTTTCATATCTGATTTTTCTAAAAAAAACTTGATCTAATATTTGATCTGAATCTGATTCATTGACATCCCTAATAACCTCCAGACCAAAGACTAATAGAAATTATCAAATAGATAAATTGTTTTTAATTGAATGAATCACCTTATGTTGAGAAGATTCAAGAGGCATTGAGCCTAGGAACACTAATTTCTTTTGAATATTTTATTGCAATACAATATAGAGTCGATAAATATAAAAGAAGTAGGTTTTTGCTATTCGTATGTGGATTCTTTTTCAATGAATTACATGAATTACATATTGCAATACAATATAGAGCCTAGGAACATTCTCTCTTTTTCATGAATTACATGAATGTTGAGAACCAGGTTTTTGCTATTCGTATCTGGATTGTTTTTCAATACATGATAAAGTAGGTAATCTAGTTATGGTCCTTTCTCTTGTGAGCTCTCTAGTTCCATTGATGTACATGCCTCACATGCAACTTGCTGTTGATTGTGAAACATGAACTTTGTAGTGGTTCATCTCTGTCAACCTATTGCAAGGTTTTAAGATCAAGCTACTGATATTGTTCCCAAGAAACAAATTAAAAATGTGAAGGATGAATTGGTAAGAAAACTGACTTCTTTATTTGATAATGGACATATAATAGTTGAAGACGTATAAAACCTTTTTGTCATGTTAGTTTCCCCTTTCTTCCATTCTGTCTTAGTTGAAAATTAGTCATATACCATTATATACCTATATACAATAATATCAATTACTCATTGTTATTTAATACAATAACATCTAACGGTATTAATTTGTACATGCTGCCATGTTCGGTCGTTGACAGCATGATGGCCTAATTTGACTGTTATTACTTATTGGTATAGCAATTAAAGAAGTTATGTTTTTGAAAGTATAAATATTTATCTGTTCCCGGTGATGGAAAATACACAGCAGAATGCATGCACCATTTGACGCCACATGGTGAACAATGATTGGAAAATGCACAGCTCGAATTTGTTGTTTATGATGCCCATACATTCTTCTGCTGAGCTTTCTTCCAGTTCATTGTCCATGAAAAGAAATATATTGTGGATGTACTCATATTCCCAATCTTATCCTTTCCACATTTTTTACAGTTACCGCTTTGTTAGTCTTGTAAATTGTATTCGATGTTTTTTAAATATGATGATTTAGGGAAACCTCTACCAAGTTGCATCACATGCACTAGTATTGAACTCTTGACCTTCATCATGATCTTTAGCGTGTTTATTTATTCCAATTTAATGATTAATTAGTGTTGGTCTTCAATTTGGATCTGCTATATCTACAGTTGCATTCTGTGTAAAACAACACTATTTTTTTATGTCTTTTACATTTTTCAATATGTAACCTGCATGTGCTTCAGATTTTGAGTGGCCTTTCTTCTTTGATCCACAAAATGTTCACGTGAAGAGGGGAGTTTCTAGTGTGTATGTTTTTCTTTGTGGCTTTTGTAGCTTTTATATGTTGTATCCAGAAATGGCTAGAGCATTGCTTCATTTTCACTTATTCATTAATTTTTCATTTTATATGTGAAATGCTGTACACGATTTATAACTTGATGGTGGATGTTTTTGAGATGTTTCAATCTTCACAGCTGCATTTGTAAGTTGTAAATAATTTTCTGATGACATTTTAAGACAACTCTCACCAGAAATGACATGTAGTTGAACTTGCATATTGCCTAAAAGTCTGACTTGTTTTTTTGTTCGTTTTTCCATCTGTATTTTTGTTAATCCAAAATCTGATGCATGGAGTGTTCATCTCTCTCTCTCTCTCTCTCTCTCTCTCTCTCTCGCTCTCTCTCTCTCTATTTGTTTCAGTATTCTATGTTTTTGTTTGTTGGTATCGATCTAGATTATCTACTTGAAACCGTCCGACTTTCAAATTAGGAAAAACTGGCTTACCTACTATAGAAGCGGCATTTTGTTTTGTTTTCAAAAGAAAAAGGGGACCTATAGCAGTGAAGAAATCACTGCTGTAAGAACTTCTAGCAAGGACTTCTACCATTGTCAATAACTCAACAAGTTGTTACCAATGATATTATTGCCAATGACCCTTGGCCTAACAAAAGACTTTTCTCTGTGCTGTAAAGGGCAAGGTCAACCTTATCTATTCGCTAGAGCAAGAGTATTTGCCAATAAGTTTATTGGCAACTGCATTATGACTATTGGCTATGGTCAAATGCGTTGCCAATAGCATATATTATAGTTGTGGTTATACACAAGCGGGCTAGAGCCCAACTCTGCTCATGTCTTGTCATGCTCGAGCTATTGTGCTTTAAAGGGTCAGTTCAAACTCCACTCAACAAACCAAGACCTAGCTTGTGCTCGACACTGAACCTTGAGCAAAGTATCCTGTGACAGGAATAAAATGGTCAGACTCAAGGCTCGTTTAAGCAAGAACAGTATTTTTATAGTAACCTATGATAGGTTAATCTAATGATCAACCTTCAGATGAACATAAGCTGAGACTTTATAGTCTGCCTCCCAGGATTTCCTGAATCCCAGCAGCAGTTATCGCCAAAGAGAATTTTTGGCTGGTTCGTAAATGGTAACAAAATAAACTTTTGAATTTCATTTTAATGAAATCTTTTATTTTGGAAATGAGTTTTTCAATTTAATCTGGCTTGCAGTTACGAGATGAAGGATAGGGCTCAGGGCCACTATCCAACATAATTAACAACCAAATTGAAGCGCCCAATTTGACATTTTTTTGTAACGATTTGTACCAGTGCAAAAGAAATCTAGCCATATAAAGAACTTTTGGGAAAAGAGGAGGCAGGGCTATAGAAAAATACATCAATGTCTTTTTTGGCCCCTCAAAATAATGCATCAACCTATTGCGCATCATCACAAGCCAACACTCCTCATCCGCCACCACTCCTTTCCTCCCCTTAAAATATCTTGTGAGTTTCAGATGATGCACAAGAGAAAATCAGGGCTGCCACGGAATCAACAGGGCATAACCGAGGAGGCTGGGAATGGATGGAACAGAGCATCATGCTCTTCTTCCTTTCACATATTTATACTCTTTCTGTACATAATCAATTTTTTTACTAGCATAAAAGAATATTTTCTGTTACAACCAAATCATGCCTTCAACCTTCTATAGAATTTCACATGCGTGGCAAGGAATACCACAATTCAATTTTACAGCTTTACAATCGGTGTAAAAAAACAAAGTTAATATCACACAGATTTAAGAATTCATTTTCATTTTCCATAACAGATTCCAAGAGGCAGAATGCCCTACCGTTCTTTCATTTGAGCTTCATAGCCTCCTGGAGGTTGGAAATTGGTAAGTCATACCTTCTCCACTAAATATCTTGAGAAGACAACGACGACATTGATGATGGTGGAGTTGGCAACAACAAGCTCATGAGGAGGCCCACGACACACTTTACACTTAACAGAGGAAATAAACTCTTAACAGAGCAAGCTGCTCAAGGTCACGTTCAGGGGAAGGAAATTAGTGAGAGACCCTTCTTTCCTCCTCTTCCCCAGTTGATCCCACTTGTTCACCACATCCGTCATGAATATATGCATGGTTTCTTTTTGTAGTAGAGGATGTTTTTTTTAACAGCAGAATGTAAAATGTATTTAGATGTAGTTAACAAGTAAAATAATTATATGGAGAGTGAAAAATCTGTTTTTTTTTTTTAAATTATATGGCAATTATCCATGGTACACTTCTTCCCATGCATCTATTCAAGAAAGCAGTAGAGGAGTGCTTCTCATTTCTTCAGTTTCACCAAAGGAACGACTATTCAATCTATATATATGGTATGCAGACAAAAGTTTTCAATGATCATTGTTATTTTCTAATCGATAAAAATATGTATCTTTATGACATATAGGATATGCTAGCTTCTTCTCACGCTGAAAATTTGTTTATCGTTAGACACTAATTACTAATTGCATCATCAGTTTCTATACCAACATCTGACAATAATTTTAATTCAAAGCGGCTGCAAATAGACATTTACTTTTTCTCCAAAAAAATTTGGCCCAAAATTAGCAATGATCACCTTGGCTTCTTTTGTTGAAGAGAAGAAAATCTTTTAGAAGTTCCTGAAGATCCAAAAAGCGAAGGAAAAACAGGCTGCTAAGAGTTAACACTTCCAGTTGGTACAAAATCTTGATTTAGTTGACGGCGAACATCTTGGTGTTGATGAGCGTTGCAACGAGTGATTTGTTTCTCAGACAACAGTTGGAAATGCATTAGTTACATGCAGCTTTGCATTTTGATGACATTTCATGGCTGTTTATGTTGGTTTTAATTTTATTTACCCTATACAGTTGTCTTGGTGCCGCCTCTTTCGGATGTTCAAACAACTGCTGACGTCTTTGCGGGGCGACACTCCCTTGGGAAGAGTGTTTGAGTGTAGTGCAAATAAGTTGACACAATCTGATATTATGAGATTGTTAAATCCCTCAGTTTGTGCTCCACACAGCAAAGATAGTGATTGTATGATAAGAATAACACGGTAACAATTATCTGTTTGTGACAAAGTTTTCTGAGTTCTCTTGGTTAGGTACCATATGTTTCTTTTTTTTTTTTTACTAATAAGCAATGTGGTATAATCTGAAAGAAAAGTACGATTTCTTAATAAAATAACCAAAAGATAACTAGTGTTGTGTCTGTTTTATCATGAATCTTAGATCCGCAGTGGTTTAAAGGATCTCATATCCATGAATTTGAGATGGACTGCCCCCTCCCTTTTCAATATGCCATAAATTCATGGTTTTTAACATGAATTTAAAATTTATGCTATTGACATCCTAAGTACCCCTCAAAATGGGTTAGGGAGCCAGTGGGCAGGGGGCAGGCGGGCCACTTGTCATTTTGTTAAAGGCTACGGACCATGCATGTAACCTGATCTTGTGGGTATTGACTAAAAAATGCAGCTATAAAAGCAATAAGGCATATGAACAAAATATCACTTGGAGTAGATCTAGAGGTGGCCTAAACCTCGTCACGTGCTCGACCAAGTTTGTCTTGGTTTCAGAATAACCGTTCATGCATCTGAACCTTGATATGTCAAAGGTGTAGGACAAAGTTAAATGGAACTTCATTAGGAAATCCCTACACCATCTTGGTTTTTGTGATAATTGGGTTTCTAAGGTAATGATTTTGGAGAAACAAACATATGCTCTCATTATTAAAGGAATAAATGAAGTTTTTTTTTTTATAGTCAGGGGGGCTTCATCACGGAGATCCCCAGTCTTTCTATCATTTATCCCTACGAAAATACTAGAAGAGGATCATATGAGGCCAACTCATCCCAGTTGGCCTTGAATTTCATATAGTATGCTGATATAGAAATGCATCTTCATTACACAGACTAATCACAATCTTAATTTGAAAATTGTGTGGTACTTTGGTAAAAGCATTCTTGTAAATGTAATTGTACTTTTCTCTATATGGCAGTATATATAACACTATCTTCTATTTTATGAGATAATGAGTTGATGATCTAGAACAAGAGCATACAATTGTAATAAGATCTCAACAGAAAATTTAGAGAAAAAACTTCAACCATAGGCAATGAACCATTAATGAATCATATTTTGTTTTTAGTGACAAGTGCCATTATCATTGGCCATGTCCAAGTGCCATAGCTATTACCACTAAGATGCTAATTCACCAACAAATCTCATGGGTTGTCCAAATGATGCATCAAATAAGGGACGTCAAATTCTATGTTGATGTCAAACAATGTATTTGAGCTAGAGGTGATTGGGTCTCTAGTAAGCGAATTCATATTTGCATTTGCCATATGTTCTTTCATTTGAGCTTCATAGCCTCCTGGAGGTTGGAAATTGGTAAGTCATACCTTCTCCACTAAATATCTTGAGAAGACAACGACGACATTGATGATGGTGGAGTTGGCAACAACAAGCTCATGAGGAGGCCCACGACACACTTTACACTTAACAGAGGAAATAAACTCTTAACAGAGCAAGCTGCTCAAGGTCACGTTCAGGGGAAGGAAATTAGTGAGAGACCCTTCTTTCCTCCTCTTCCCCAGTTGATCCCACTTGTTCACCACATCCGTCATGCATATATGCATGGTTTCTTTTTGTAGTAGAGGATGTTTTTTTTAACAGCAGAATGTAAAATGTATTTAGATGTAGTTAACAAGTAAAATAATTATATGGAGAGTGAAAAATATGTTTTTTTTTTTAAATTATATGGAAATTATCCATGGTACACTTCTTCCCATGCATCTATTCAAGAAAGCAGTAGAGGAGTGCTTCTCATTTCTTCAGTTTCACCAAAGGAACGACTATTCAATCTATATATATGGTATGCAGACAAAAGTTTTCAATGATCATTGTTATTTTTTAATCGATAACAATATGTATCTTTATGACATATAGGATATGCTAGCTTCTTCTTATGCTGAAAATTTGTTTATCGTTAGACACTAATTACTAATTGCATCATCAGTTTCTATACCAACATCTGACAATAATTTTAATTCAAAGCGGCTGCAAATAGACATTTACTTTTTCTCCAAAAAAATTTGGCCCAAAATTAGCAATGATCACCTTGGCTTCTTTTGTTGAAGAGAAGAAAATCTTTTAGAAGTTCCTAAAGATCCAAAAAGCGAAGGAAAAACAGGCTGCTAAGAGTTAACACTTCCAGTTGGTACAAAATCTTGATTTAGTTGACGGCGAACATCTTGGTGTTGATGAGCGTTGCAACGAGTGATTTGTTTCTCAGACAACAGTTGGAAATGCATTAGTTACATGCAGCTTTGCATTTTGACGACATTTCATGGCTGTTTATGTTGGTTTTAATTTTATTTACCCTATACAGTTGTCTTGGTGCCGCCTCTTTCGGATGTTCAAACAACTGCTGATGTCTTTGCGGGGCGACACTCCCTTGGGAAGAGTGTTTGAGTGTAGTGCAAATAAGTTGACACATTCTGATATTATGAGATTGTTAAATCCCTCAGTTTGTGCTCCACACAGCAAAGATAGTGATTGTATGATAAGAATAACACGGTAACAATTATCTGTTTGTGACAAAGTTTTCTGAGTTCTCTTGGTTAGGTACCATATGTTTCTTTTTTTTTTTTACTAATAAGCAATGTGGTATAATCTGAAAGAAAAGTAAGATTTCTTAATAAAACAACCAAAAGATAACTAGTGTTGTGTTTGTTTTATCATGAATCTTAGATCCGCAGTGGTTGAAAGGATCTCATATCCATGAATTTGAGATGGACTGCCCCCTCCCTTTTCAATATGCCATAAATTCATGGTTTTTAACATGAATTTAAAATTTATGCTATTGACATCCTAAGTACCCCTCAAAATGGGCTAGGGAGCCAGTGGGCAGGGGGCAGGTGGGCCACTTGTCATTTTGTTAAAGGCTACGGACCGTGCATGTAACCTGATCTTGTGGGTATTGACTAAAAAATGCAGCTATAAAAGCAAGAAGGCATATGAACAAAATATCACTTGGAGTAGATCTAGAGGTGGCCTAAACCTCGTCACGTGCTCGACCAAGTTTGTCTTGGTTTCAGAATAACCGTTCATGCATCTGAACCTTGATATGTCAAAGGTGTAGGACAAAGTTAAATGGAACTTCATTAGGAAATCCCTACACCATCTTGGTTTTTGTGATAATTGGGTTTCTAAGGTAATGATTTTGGAGAAACAAACATATGCTCTCATTATTAAAGGAATAAATGAAGTTTTTTTTTTTTATAGTCAGGGGGGCTTCATCACGGAGATCCCCAGTCTTTCTATCATTTATCCCTACGAAAATACTAGAAGAGGATCATATGAGGCCAACTCATCCCAGTTGGCCTTGAATTTCATATAGTATGCTGATATAGAAATGCATCTTCATTACACAGACTAATCACAATCTTAATTTGAAAATTGTGTGGTACTTTGGTAAAAGCATTCTTATAAATGTAATTGTACTTTTCTCTATATGGCAGTATATATAACAATATCTTCTATTTTATGAGATAATGAGTTGATGATCTAGAACAAGAGCATACAATTGTAATAAGATCTCAACAGAAAATTTAGAGAAAAAACTTCAACCATAGGCAATGAACCATTAATGAATCATATTTTGTTTTTAGTGACAAGTGCCATTATCATTGGCCATGTCCAAGTGCCATAGCTATTACCACTAAGATGCTAATTCACCAACAAATCTCATGGGTTGTCCAAATGATGCATCAAATAAGGGACGTCAAATTCTATGTTGATGTCAAACAAAGTATTTGAGCTAGAGGTGATTGGGTCTCTAGTAAGCGAATTCATATTTGCATTTGTTTTTGCCATATGTTGACCAAGATGAAAGTAATAACCACATAGCGGTCAATAATATACCAAGATCATGCTCAAAGAAAAAGTGCTTAGAGCTCTGATACCATAATAAAATCAAAACTACGTATGGTGGAAAACAAAACACAAGTGAAACAGAGTGAAATAGGGTATCAAAGCAAAACAGAAAGCACATACACATGCGATCGAGAGGCTAAAATAGCACTTCCTTGGTTACTAAACTCTTATAGTGTGCAAGAAGTTTGTTGAGAAGAATCAAATGATATCTGTCCTAATTACAATAAATGCCCTCATAAACGATTAATAAAACTATTTTTTGCTATTTACAATTAAACTTATCTACTAGTAATTATCCTTATCTTAATAGAAAGTATTCTGCACAACAGTTCTCCACTACCAAATCCCTCTAGCGATTCCAGCAGATGAACAAACTTTCACGTAACTTCTGATTGTGCCACAACAGGCTAACAATTACGAGTCCTCATAGGACTACATGCATTATTTAGAAAGGAAAAAATTTAAATATGCTTAAAGATTTGAAATGGCAAACAACCACATTTTGTAAGATGGCCATTAAAACATATTTCTGTATTTTGTTTTTTGCCTTGAAAATAACATCAACATTTCTCAACAGATTCATTACATAATTACTAGCCTATCTTGATTTATCATGCCACACAAAATTTGAAATTGTAGTATGATAAGAACTAGCAAATAAAGATTCAAACATATGGGATTGGTCCACTTTATCCCAGCCACTTGCCCATTTATCCATTAGCTAGACATACATATTGTCTTTACTGCTTGCCCTCTCCAAACTGCATTTTCTTGTTCATCTCATCCTCAACCCCAAAAAAAAAGATTTGTTAACTCAATATTGCACTTCTTACCTTTGCATACATTAGATATGGATAGAAGATTTTACTTTATTTCTAAAACATGGTCATGGGTTAATAGAAACCTCTTATTTTTGAATTGATTTGCCTTAATTTGTCGTTGGGGCGTTCACATCATTGCCTACCATGACACCAACTAAACCAAAACACTCATATTTGGCATCAAACATAGACCTATAGTCACAACATGATGCACAGTACTTATATTTGGATGTCATTGATTGTCTTGCTTTGACTTCATAGTCATTTCCATGAATGCCTCTAGTAAATTCCAGCAATCTTGGCCATTTTATTCCTCCTACCACAAAATTGGCCAATTACTTGACTTTTCTATCCATAATGAACTTGGATATATACCTTTTCCTACACTCTAGAATCATTTATCACCTCTACTACAACCTCTACCTTTGCCAAGGTCACACCTATTTTGAGCAAAGAAGGCAACCATTAATCACTTCCCATGATTTATGAGAATATCATGTATTTCCCAGAATGAAGGAAGAGATTTTGAAGTTGTCATAGTTATACAAAACCTTTATATTCATTTCCTAAGCCACTATGTACATGCATATATAACTAAGACATCCTCCCTTATAACTTCAACAACTAAACTAAGTGAATCAGTTAGAAACATCAAATGGTTGAGAAATTCAACCACGGATTCTTCACAGTTAGACACATTTTGGCAATCGTGGTTGAGCTGAAGAATTTGTAAATTGGATTATGAGACAAATGCTTTCTTAAGGAATATAAGGCTTGTGATGGATAATTTGGCTGAGCACCAATTCTTTTCCGTTACATTTTCTTTTTTGGCTTGTTTGCGGATTGCATTTGACATTTTTGAATGATGTACTTTGATCATTTTGCACTTCATAGCACACCTTCACTTGAATTATAACATGAATAAAATACTGAAGTGTTTTTCTAAGTCGGTCTTTCCAAGCACACCTTCACTTGGGGGCACTACGTACACAAGTTATACTAACCATATTACTACATATTTTAGAAGTTTGGCCTATATGTCAACCAAAATAAGAGTCATCTTCAACAAATCTGCCGTTGCAATTAATCTTTCCCACTTTCACTTCCTACTTTAGGTTTAGATTCCAAGACAATCCCCCTAGTCTGCCTTTCTCTCATGTGGTCTCTCTCTTCGCTCCTTTTCCATGCATTCCCTACAAATATTTGATTGGTGGCAATTTCTGCTACCCTAGTATGATTTTATAATTGATCTGGTCAAAAGGGTACACCATTCTTTACCAGACGCTCTCACCAGAGAATGCAAGATGATGAGATCTACTGAAAGGCAATGGGAAGATTGGCTGGTTGACACACCAGAGCGTAGATGGAAGGTCTATCAAAAAACTAGAAAACTTTATCCAGAATTTACAGATGCAGCAGAACGCAGATATCCAAATCTGGATTTCTACTACACAGTTGCATGATGAATTACTTGCATTGTCAATAACCTCAAATGGACCTCATTCGAAACAGAAATTTTGTTATGGGCCATTAAGAAAACTATACTAGATAATCTAATACTCCATCGACGACAATTATGCTAACAATGTCTTTAGAGACTTTTTAAATTTTGTTGCAGGTCCAAAATGGGAAGAAGCGCTGTGCTGAAAATTTTAAAGAATCAATTTTGTTGATTATCTAGAAGTTGCAGTCTTTCAAGATGAAGAACTCATGTACAAAAATATTCCAAAAACAAGAGTTTGAAGAAAGCTATACGACACTAGAGCAAATCACAAAGGAGATGCGCAAGTGCCAGAATTGTCGTGTCCAGACAAAAGGCTTCTGCCTCCACCATGAATTTGCAGTACAATGAATATTGGAATCCGAGGCGGAAAGTAGCGAAACAAAAGAATGAAGACAAAACTCTGACCAAAATATATTCGGAGCAAAAAGCAACACAATGAATCATCTGTCACCTTCCGATTATTGCACCGAAAGCAAGATAATGAGTCATGAGTCATTTTTGTGTTATTTTGATCATTGTACCCTCGTTAGCTGGCGAATCATGAAAAGATTGCCAAAGCACTATTTTCTTTTGTAAAGTATAGGTCAGTGCGTATTACTCTTGTCAAACGAATTTATTCGTTGAATTATTGTACTATCAAGTTTTGTGTATAAATGATTAACACCGAGCCCCTAGCCAGGCATTGGTATTTTGCCAGCAATTTCTTGCCTCACTTCTCATTTTCCCTTTGCCATGGGCAGAGAGAGACACGAAGTTTGACTGTGTATCGCCTTTGCAAACATTGGGTTTCAGTATCTAGTGGTAATCCTTTAGTGGTTGTTACATCCATATTAATTGATTTAGTGGATTTAAATCACAAGTTTGAATGAAAATGAACGAAATTCAAGTTATTCAATTGGTCATTTAAAGTTAATCTAATGTATTTCACTTGTTATTATATCTATAATAAATTATTAAAATCACAAGTATATGTGGATATAAATGAGATCTATGCATTACTTTGATCCCTTGTAGTTTGCCCAATGAGTTGAACTTGTTGTTACATCTATAGTGAATGATCTAAGAGATTAAAATTACAAGTTTGTAACAATAAGAGTGAGATTTAAGTGATTCATAAGATCACACATACTCAATTGAGTTTGGTACCTTGTAGTTAATCCAAAGAGTTGAACTTGTTATTACATTTATAGTTGTACCAATACGAGTGAGATTTTAGTGATTCTAATGAATGCATTAAATGATTGAAATCACAAGTTCATATGTATATAAATGAGATCCATTGATACCAATGGGATCTATGCATTACTTGGATCCCTTGTAGTTAGTCCAATGAGTTGAACTTGTTGTCACATCCAAAGTGAACGATATACTACATTAAAATCACAAGTTTGAATCAATACAAGTGAGATTTAAGTGATTCATATGATCAAGCATACTTTATTGAATGTACTTAACTTATTGTTATATCCATATTAAATGATTTAGTAGATTGAAATCACAGGCTTGCATGAAAATGAATGAGATTTGAATGATTCATTCGGTGCCCTATTGTTAACCGAATGTGTTTCACTTGTTAAGCACATTCAATTAAATTACAAGAGAAACACATTAGGTTAACTATATGACACCAAATGAATCACCTATTAAGCACATCCGTATTAAGAATCATTATAAATGTAATAACAAGTGAAACACATTAGGTTAACCATAAGACACCAACTGAATCACTCGAATCTCATTCATTTTCATACAAACTTGTGATCTCGATCTACTAAATCATTTAATATAAATGTAACAACAAGTTAAACACATTCAATTAAGTATGCATGATCATACGAATCACTTAAATCTCACTTGTATTGGTACGAACATGTGATTTCAATACTTTAGAACGTTCTCTATAGATGTAACAACAAATTCAACTCATCGGACTAATTACACGCATTCAAAGTAATGCATAGATCCCATTTGTATCCATATTAACTTGCAATTTCAATCATTTAAATAATTGATTATAAATGTAATAACAAGTGAAATACACTAGATTAACTATAAGGGACCAATTTAATGGCCTGACTCTCATTCATTTCCAAACGAACTTCTTATTTCAAGCCACTAAGTCATTCTCTATACATATGTTACAAATGGCAACGCACACTCAATTAAATATAAGTGATCAAATATATGTAATAACAAGTGAAAATGAATCATTTAATCTCTCAATTAAATATAAGTGATCAAATATGTGTAATAACAAGTGAAACATATTAGGTTACCTACAAAACACCAAATGAATCACTCAAATCTCATTCATTTTCATACAAACTTATGATTTCAATATACAAAATCATTTAATATAGACGTAACAACAAGTTAAGCACATTCAATTAAGTATGCGTGATCAAATGAATCACTTAAATCTCACTCGTATTGTGACGAGTGATTGAGTGTGCTTATGGATACAAATGAATGAGATGTAACAACAATTACAACTTATTGAATAAACTACAAGGGATCAAACTAATCCATAGGTCTCCTTTACATCCATATATTTACATTAGGTTAATTATAAGACACCAAATGAATCACTCAAATCTCATTTATTTTCATACAAACCTGTGATTTCAATACACATAATCAAGCAATACGGATGTAACAACCAGTTAAGCACATTCAATTAAGTATGTGTGATCATTTGAATCACTTAAATCGCACTTGTATTGATACGAACTTTTGATTTCAATCCTTTAGATCGTGCACTATAGTTGTAACAATAAATTCAACTCATCAGACTAAATACACGCGTTTGTATCCACATGAACTTGTGATTTCAATCATTTAAATCATTCATTATATATGTAATAACAAGTAAAATACATTTGATTAACTATAAGCGACCAATTTAACGACCCGACTCTCATTCATTTCCAGACGAACTTCTGGTATCAAAGCCACTAAGTCATTCTATACATATGTAAGAAATGGCCACGCACATTCAATTAAGTACAAGTGATCAATGATATGTAACAAGTGAAAATGAATCACTTAATCTCTCAATTAATTATAAGTGATCAAATATATATAATACAAGTGAAACACATTAGGTTACTTATAAGACACCAATTGAATCACTCAAATCTCATTCATTTTCATACAAACCTATGGTTTTAATCTACTAAATCATTTAATATAGACGTAACAACAAGTTAAACACATTCAACTACGTAGGTGTGATCAAATGAATCACTTAAATCCCACTCGTATTGATACGAACTTGTGATTTCAATTCCTTACATCGATTACCATAGATGTAAGAACTAGTTCAACTTATTGAACTAACTACAAGGGATCAAACTAATGCATAGGTCTCCTTTATATCCACATAAACTTGTAAGTTTTAATCATTTAAATCATTGATCATAGATGTAATAACAAGTGAAACACAATATGTTAACTACAAGACACCAAATGAATCACTCAAATCTCATTCATTTTCGCACAAACTTGTGATTTCAATCAGCTAAATCATTTATTATGGACGTAACAACAAGTTAAACACATTCAATTAAGTATGCACGATTATACGAATCACTTAAATCTCACTTGTACTGGTACGAACATGTGATTTCAATACTTTAGAACGTTCCCTATAGATGTAACAACAAATTCAACTCATCGGACTAACTACACGTGTAAAAATATAGTGACTTCAACCATTTGTGTCCATATAAAATTGTGATTTCAATCATTTAAATCATTCATTATATATGTAATAACAAGTGAAATACATTTGATTAACTATAAGGGACCAATTTAATGACCGACTCTCATTCATTTCCAAACGGACTTCTTATTTCAAGGCACTAAGTCATTCTATACGTATGTAACAAATGGTAACGCACATCAATTAAATATAAGTTACAAATGTATGTATGAACAAGTGAAAATGAAATCACATAATCTCTCAATGAAATATAAGTGACCAAACATATATAATAACAAGGAAACACATTAAGTTACCTGTAAGACACCAAATGAATCACTCAAATCCCATTCATTTTCATATAAACCTATGATTTCAATTTACTAGATTATTTAATATAACGTAACAACAAGTTAAGTACATTCAATTAAATATGCGTGATCAAACGAATCACTTAACCCACTCGTATTGATATGAACTTGTGCATCAATCACTATAGATGTAAAACATGTTCAACTTATTGACAACAAAAAAGGATCAAACTAATGCATAGTGTCCTTATATCCATATAAACTTGGAGTTTTAATTATTTAAATCATTGATCACATATGTAATAACGAGTGAAACACATTAGGTTAATTATAAGACACCAAATGAATCACTCAAATCTCATTTATTTTCATACAAACCTGTGATTCAATACACATAATCAAGCAATATGGATGTAACAACCAGTTTAAGCACATTCAATTAAGTATGTGTGATCATTGAATCACTTAAATCGTACTTGTATTGATTCGAACTTTTGATTTCAATCCTTTAGATCGTGCACTATAGTTGTAACAATAAATTCAACTCATCAGACTAAATACACGCATTTGTATCCACATGAACTTGTGATTTCAATCATTTAAATCATTCATTATATATGTAATAACAAGTGAAATACATTTGATTAACTATAAGGGACCAATTTTAACGACCCGACTCTCATTCATTTCCAGACAACTTCTGGTATGAAAGCCACTAAGTCATTCTATACATATGCAAGAAATGGCACGCACATTCAATTAAATACATGTGATCATGATATGTAACAAGTGAAAATGAATCACTTAATCTCTCAATTAATTATAAGTGATCAAATATATGTAATAACAAGTGAAACACATTAGGTTACTTATAAGACACCAATTGAATCACTCAAATCTCATTCATTTTCATACAAACGTATGGTTTTAATCTACTAAATCATTTAATATAGACGTAACAACAAGTTAAACACATTCAATTACGTAGGTGTGATCAAATGAATCACTTAAATCCCACTCGTATTGATACGAACTTGTGATTTCAATTCCTTACATCGATTACCATAGATGTAGAACTAGTTCAACTTATTGAACTAACTACAAGGGATCAAACTAATGCATAGGTCTCCTTTATATCCATATAAACTTGTAAGTTTTAATCATTTAAATCATTGATCATAGATGTAATAACAAGTGAAACACAATAGTTAACTACAAGACACCAAATGAATCACTCGAATCTCATTCATTTTCGCACAAACTTGTGATTTCAATCAACTAAATCATTTATTATGGACGTAACAACAAGTTAAACACATTCAATTAAGTATGCATGATTATACGAATCACTTAAATCTCACTTGTATTGGTACGAACATGTGATTTCAATACTTTAGAACGTTCCCTATAGATGTAACAACAAATTCAACTCATCGGGCTAACTACACGTGTACAAATATAGTGACTTCAACCATTTGTATCCATATAAAATTGTGATTTCAATCATTTAAATCATTCATTATATATGTAATAACAAGTGAAATACATTTGATTAACTATAAGGGACCAATTTAACGACCCGACTCTCATTCATTTCCAAACGGACTTCTTATTTCAAGGCACTAAGTCATTATATACGTATGTAACAAATGGTAACGCACATTCAATTAAATATAAGTTATCAAATGTATGTATGAACAAGTGAAAATGAATCACATAATCTCTCAATGAAATATAAGTGATCAAACATATATAATAACAAGGGAAACACATTAAGTTACCTGTAAACACCAAATGAATCACTCAAATCCATTCATTTTCATATAAACCTATGATTTCAATTTACTAAATCATTTAATATAAACGTAACAACAAGTTAAGTACATTCAATTAAATATGCGTGATCAAACAAATCACTTAAACCCACTCGTATTGATATGAACTTGTGCATCAATCACTATAGTGTAACAACATGTTCAACTTATTGAACAAACAAAAAAGATCAAACTAATGCATAGTCTCCTTTATATCCATATAAACTTGTGAGTTTTAATTATTTAAATATTGATCATAGATGTAATAACAAGTGAAACACGTTAGATTAACTATAAGACACCAAATGAATCACTCAAATCTCGTTTATTTTTTTACAAACTTGTGATTTCGATTCGCTTAATCAAGCAACATGATGTAACAACAAGTTAAGCACATTCAATTAAGTATGTGTGATCATTTGAATCACTTAAATCGCACTTGTATTGATACGAACTTGTAATTTCAATCCTTTAGATCCTCACTATAGTCGTACCAATACGAGTGTGATTCATATGATCACGTTTAGATCGTGCACTATAGTCGACCAATACGAGTGAGATTTAAGTGATTCTAATGATATATTAAATGATTGAAATCACAAGTTCATATGTATATAAATGAAATCCAGTGATACAAATGGATCTATGCATTACTTGGATCCCTTGTACTTAGTCCAATGAGTTGAACTTGTTGTCACATCTAAAGTGAACGATATACTACATTGAAATCACAAGTTTGAATCAATACGAGTCAAATTTAAGTGATTCATATGATCACACATACTTTATTGAATGTACTTAACTGATTGTTATATCCATGTTAAATGATTTAGTAGATTAAAATCACAGGTTTGCATGAAAATGATTGAGATTTGAGTGATTCATTCGTGCCCTATTGTTAACCTAATGTGTTTCACTTGTTAAGACATTCAATTAAATTACAAGTGAAACACATTAGGTTAACTATATGACACCAAATGAATCACTTGTTAAGCACGCCCATATTAAGAATCATTATAAATGTAACAACAAGTGAAACACATTAGGTTAACCATAAGACACCAAATGAATCACTCGAATCTCATTCATTTTCATACAAACTTGTGATTTCGATCTTCTAAATCATTTAATATGGATGTAACACAAGTTAAACACATTCAATTAAGTATGAATGATCATATGAATCACTTAAATCTCACTTGTATTGGTATGAACATGTGATTTCAATCCTTTAGATCGTTCACTATATATGTAACAACAAATTCAACTCATCGGACTAATTACACGCATTCAAAGTAATGCATACATCCCATTTGTATCCATATGAACTTGCATGTCAATCATTTAAATCATTCATTATAAATGTAATAACAAGTGAAATACACTAGATTAACTGTAAGGGACCAACTTAATGACCTGACTCTCATTCATTTCCAAACGAACTTCTTATTTCAAGCCACTAACTCATTGTATACGTATGTAACAAATGGCTAGGCACACTCAACTAAATATATTGATCAAATATATGTAATAACAAGTGAAAAAATCATTTAATCTCTCAATTAAATATATGATCAAATATATGTAATAAAGTGAAACATATTAGGTTACCGACAAGACACCAAATGAATCACTCAAATCTCATTCATTTTCATACAAACATATGATTTCAATATACTAAATCATTTAATATAGACAAAACAAGTTAAGAACATTCAATTAAGTATGCGTGATCGAATGAATCACTTAATCTTACTCGTACTCGAGACGTGATGGAGTGTGAACTAAACTGACAAGGGATCAAACTAATCCATATGTCTCCTTTACGTCCATATAAACTTGTGAGTTTTATCGTTTAAATCGTTGACCATAGATGTCATAACGAGTGAAACACATTAGGTTAATTATAAGACTCCAAATGAATCACTCAAATCTTATTTATTTTCATACAAACTTGTGATTTCAATTCACTTAATCAAGCAACATGGATGTAACAACAAGTTAAGCACATTCAATTAAGTATGTGTGATCATGGATGTAATAACAAGTGAAACACGTTAGATTAACTATAAGACACCAAATGAATCACTCAAATCTCATTCTTTTTATACAAAACTTGTGATTTCAATTCACTTAATCAAGTAATATGGATGTAACAACAAGTTAAGCACATTCAATTAAGTATGTGTGATCATTTGAATCTCTTAAATCGCACTTGTATTGATACGAACTTGGGATTCAATCCTTTAGTCGTGCACTATAGTTGTAACAATAAATTCAACTCATCGGACTAACTACAGTGTTTGTATCTACATGAACTTGTGATTTCAATCATTTAAATTATTCATTATATTGTATAACAAGTGAAATACATTTGATTAACTATAAGGGACCAATTTAATGACCTGATCTCATTTCATTTCCAAACGAACTTCGGTATCAAGCCACTAAGGAATTCTATACGTAAGTAAGAAATGGTCACGCACATTCAATTAAATACAAGTGATCAATTATATGTAATAACAAGTGAAAATGAATCACTTAATCTCTCAATTAAATATAAGTGATCCAAATATATGTAATAACAAGTGAAACACTTAGGTTACTTATAAGACACAAATTGAATCACTCAAATCTCATTCATTTTCATACAAACCTATGGTTTTATCTACTAAATCATTTAATATAGACGTAACACAAGTTAAACACATTCAATTACGTATGTGTGATCAAATGAATCACT
>NW_022205266.1:0-27587 GCF_008831285.2 Nymphaea colorata
GAACATTAAAAAGTCTTTTACAATTATGAACAAAGTAAATAAGCACCTTTTTCACCCAAAGTAAATCTTCCCACCTACATTTTCTCTTTTTTAACTGGGTATCTTTCTTACTGCAAATACATGAAAAGATAAAAGATTTATCTCAAGAAGAGAAAGGAACTGCAACTAAACAGAAAGATGCAGATCTGAAACGGATGCAGTTGGTACACCCTTTTGACTTCAGGGAGGGTGCATGCACTGCCCTTCAGGGACCTGTGGTTATAGCATTCCTGCCTACTGGGGTTCAGGCAAGGTAAACACCATGGCTGTTAGGGGTATCAATCATTTTTAATAGTCACAATTAATGCCGTGGCTGTTGCATAGAACAAACAAAGCAGATTTTTGCTTTACCCAGTGATGATGACCAACCTATTCCATTCACTTAAATGACCATGGCTGTTGTGTAAATGCACAAGCTGCAGACCGTTACAACTGCTCACCGGATGAAGGAAATCGTGAAGATCATTCGAGCTCAATGAATGAAGAAAATCATGAAGATCATGACAAATCAAACAAAAAGGCAACTATACCCGTTAGATTTAGAGTGATAAATCAAGGAAGAACACCTCACGAGGCAGGGAATCTAGGCAAGAAAAGTGGCAACATATCCTCATCAAAGGAGAAAGAAATGATTATAGAAACTAGAAATTTAAGGAAGGATTGTTTGAATTTTAAACAAATCTGTAACAATCCCTCCAAGAAACATGTATAAATTTTCTCATCAAGGGAACCTCATATCCATCATTTTTCTTGGTGTGAGAGACAGAGGACGTAGGATTCTAGTTAATCCAAACCACTTAAAATTTGAGTCTTGCATTTTTCCTTTCATGGTATCAGAGCATAGTTCCGTGAGGATTAAGGATTTCTCCATGGCTTCCGGTGCATCCTCTTCGTCCTTCATGGCAGCTAAGTATCCATATCCTTCAACGGTTAATGTTGCAAATTTTATCTCTATCAAACTCTCTCACAAGAATTACTTGCTTTGGAAAACCAAAATGCTTGGGCTGATTGAAGGCCAAGACATGATGGGTTTTATTGATGGACAAATCTCCAAACTGACCTCTACCATTGAAATTGTTGAAAATGGTGAGGCGGGTTCTGTCCCAAATCCAGAATTCTTTGCCTAGAAAAAAACAGACCGACTTCTTAGAGGGTGGATCACTGGATCACTCTCAGAAGAAGTGCTAGGTCTTGTGGTTGGACTCCCAAGCTCGGCTGAAGTCTGGAATGCTCTTATAATGGTCTTTGCTAGAGAATCAAAAGACTGAGAATTTCTGTTAAACAGAAAATTGCAGACTTTTCAAAAGCAAGATAAAAATGTTACTGAGTATATAACAGGTTTCAAAACCATATGTGATGAGTTGGCAGCCATTGGGAAACCTCTGTTGGATCAAGACAAAGTTTGTTGGCTCATAAATGGGCTTGGATCAGGTTATGAATTGTTTATGACATCGATACTTCGACCTCCTATTCCTGCATATATTGATGTTGTTTCACTGCTTGAAAGCTACGACAACGTGAAAAACCTCCATGGGTTCCAACTTAATCCTAATGCTGCGTTCATAAGCCAGCAAGTTCAAGTTCAACCCTCTTACTCTCACAATTACAGAGGATGTGATCACTATAACAGAAAAAATAGTAACTCTTGCTTCAACTCGCGAGGACGTGGATTTCCACCCGCTTCTCAATCTCGTCCCACCAACACTCCAGCCAATGCCGGACGAAATACCACTCAATCTTCAGTCAAAGCAGTGTGTCAAATTTGCGGCTTGAGTAATGACACGGCATTCAAATGCTACCACAGATTCAATCAGGCATATCAGCCCAAAGATCTTCCAAAATTTTTTTCCATTGTTCAAGTTGACGATCCTAATAATGCAGACTGGTATCCAGACACTGGCACAACTTCTCATGTTACAGATGATCCAGGTAAACTGAAACATCTCATTAAATACAACTCATATTGGCTCTACTAATATTGATCTTGGAAATACAACTCTCCCTCTTGATAATGTGCTGGTTGTTCCTGCGATAAAGAAAAATCTTATTTCTGTAAGTCAGCTTACATCTTATATGCCCTATGTATTTGAGCTTACATCTGATTTGTTTTTTATTAAGGACAAGGAAACTAATCAGACGATTGCCAAGGGAGCTAGAGGGAAGACTTATACGTGCTCAAGACCAGACTGAAGGCAGTATTCTTTTCTGATCGTTTAATAACAGCAACGTCCGAAATTTGGCATAGTCACCTCGGCATCCATCAGCTAAGATCATTGATTTTTTATCGTCCAAGGGTAGAATAAATTTGACAGCAAAAAAGTCTATGTTTTCTATTTGTCAAAGTTGTCAATTGGGAAAAGCAACACGTTTTCCTTTTCTTCCATTAGATGATGAATATTATGAACCCTTTGAAAAAATTCATTGTGATTTTTGGGGACCAGCACCGGTTGATTCTTGTCAAAAATTTTGATATTATGCTGTCTTTGTTGATCACCACTCTCGATACCCCTGGATCTATCCTTTAAAATCTAAGTCTGAATTTTTTACAAAGTTTATGGAATTTCATAAGATGGTGACAACGCAATTCGGAAGATCTGTAAAAAATTTTCAAAGTGATGAAGGTGGTGAATTTAAGAGCGCTGTTTTTCTCTCTTATTTAAGAGAATGTGGAATCAAATATCTCAAGGCTTGCCCAAAAACTCCTGAACAGAATGGGTTGGTGGAGTGGAACACAGGTCAGTTACTGAACTTGGACTAACTTTACTATTTCATAGTAATTTACCAACCTGCTCTCACCGAAGTGAACTCCCCTGATCTTGCGAGACTTCACAATTGTGAAACAGAACCTCCCTTTCTTGCTTCTTCTCTACAACAACCAGTCATGCCTCCCTTACCTATATCACCACCAGAGTCACCAGTTTTCGCTCACCATCACCGCTTGGTCGCCAGCTCCTCACTCGTCATCGCCGCCTAGCTCACCCTCTCCAATCTCATCTAATGCCTTACCTAATACCTCTACTAGACTGTCTCATCCTATGGTCATGCATTCTCAAAATGGTATTGTTAAACCCAATCCCAAATACATATTAACTACCCATGCTCCCACCCAACCAAGACATTTTTCCATTGCTGTTAAACATCCTGGTTGGAGGCAAGCTATGGAGGATGAAATGGCAGCATTGATTGCAAATGGCACATGGACCTTGGTACCTCGCAATCCCTCCATGCATATTATTGGCAGCCAATGGGTTTACAAAACCAAATTGAATAGTGATGGCCACGTTGATAGACTTAAGGCAAGGCTGGTAGCACAGGGTTATACTCAAGTTGAAGGTGTGGATTTCCTTGAAACCTTTTCACCAGTTGTTAAACCAGCGGCTATTCTGATCGTTCTCTCTGTTGCTCTTATGAATACCTGGCCACTTAAACAACTTGATGTCAAAAATGCATTCTTGAATGGCTATTTGACTGAAACTGTATTCATTGAGCAGCCTCCATGTTTCAAAGATGATCGATTTCCACACCTTGTTTGCAACTTAAATTGTGCGCTATATGGCCTCAAACATGCCCCTCGAGCTTGGTATGATCTTTTGCTCAATTCTTATTTTCTCACAATTTTCAAGCCAGCTATGCAGATCCATCATTATTTGTTCAACTGCAATAGTCAACTATAATTATACTTCTATTATATGTGGATGATATCATTCTCACTGGTAGCAGTCCAACTTTTCTTGCATCCTTTCAAAAGGAAGTATCACGTACATTTGCTATGAATGATCTTGAGGACTTACATTATTTCTTAGGCATTCAAGTTCAATGCACTGCTTCTGGACTATTCCTCAACCAGCAATGCTATGCTATGGAAATTGTAGAATGCGCTCAGATGCAATCGTGCAGATCAACTGTTACCCCAATGGTTACTAATGTTTCCAGAAACAACACTGCAGAAGAAGAAGCATATCCCAATGCTACATTGTATCGTAGTCTTGTTGGCACTCTGCAATATCTTACGTTTACACGACCAGACATCACTTATGTTGTTGATTATGTGTCATAGTTTATGCACGTTCCCTCCCTGCGACCTTTCTAGTTGCTGAAACGCATTCTTCGCTATATTCAAGGTACTATCTCTCTTGGGATGCAATTCTTTAGCCCAACAAATTATCAGTTCGAGCTTATTCTAATGCAGATTGGGCCGCTGCCCCTCCATTCGTCGCTCTACCACAGGCTACTGCACCTTTTGGGCCCCAATTGTATTTCCTGGGCATCTAAAATACAACAAAGTGTTGTGCGATCTTCTTGTGAAGTAGAATATCGTGCTCTTGCAACAACAGCAGCAGAACTAACTTGGATCATGTTCATTCTTAAGATCTTGGACTGTTTCCTCTCAACCTCCCTTGCTTTTATGTGACAATCTTTCTGCTTTGCAATCCACCATAAATGCCCATCACTCCCGGATGAAGCATATTGAGCTTGATTTTCATTTTGTACGGCAAAAAGTGGCTCTTGGATCGTTAGTTACTCAATATCGCCGCTCATCAGCTTGCTGATATGTTTACAAAGCCATTGCCCCATCATCGATTGACAACATTGGGTCACAATCTCGGACTTCGCTACAGTCTACGCTCGAGATTGAAGGGGCATGTTAACGCACAAGCTGCAGATCGTTACAGCTGCTCACTGGATGAAGGAAATCGTGAACATCATGCCAGCTCAACGAATGAAGAAAATCATGAAGATCATGACAAATCAAACAAAAAGGCAACTATACCCATTAGATTTGGAGTGATAAATCAAGGAAGAACACCTCACGAGGCAGGGAATCTAGGCAAGAAAAGTGCAATGTATCCTCATCACTTGTTCACATTGTTGGCTGATTCCAATTCTTACTTGCAGGTTTATATTGAACACTTGACCAATTTCAAGTGGTTAGGGTGTTGTCATTGAGGGATGCGAAATGGATGAGCTGCTAAAGTCCATTGAATACCTTTCACTTGTAAAATATCTCATCTAAGCAATTCTAAGTGAGACGGTTGCCCAGTTCAATCTGCAGACTTTGTAACTTGCAAACATTGGATTTAAATTATAGCAAAATTGAAGAGTTGCCAAGGAAATGGGTGAACTCTGCAACTTGAGGTTTCTTGGGCTGAACTGGACATGGGAATTGAAATTTATAGCGGAAGGCTTGGGGAAGCTTACCAATTTACGGACCTTGCATAGATTTGTGACATTAGGGAACTAAAAGTCTTGAACAAACTACAGGGGGAATTGTCAATACAAGGGTTGGGGGGGACAAGAAAAGCTATTGATTGTGCAAGAAATGCACAATTGCTTAAGGAGAAGCATGGCATAATTAATTTGGAATTCTACTTTGGAATTACTGGAGGTGTTTCTGAACAGAGTAATGACGAACAGAGTGGTGCACTGGAGGCATTGGAACCTCCACTTGGGCTGGAGTGCTTGGAGATAGGTGATTATATAGGAAAGATGCCAGTTTGGCATTTGAATACTGAGTATACCAAGCTACATTCACTAAAGCTGGAAAGATGCCATTTATGGGAAAAACTAATAAGCATTACCTCGTTGAAAGTACTAAATGTCATCAATTGCCCAGCACTATGTGAAATAGATAGCACGCCTGCCTTTGAGCCGTTGAAGGTGGAGGAATGCTGCAGCCTAGAGCAATTTCCTCATCACATGCCTGCTCTCAAGTGGTTGGACGTGGCACTTTGTGGCAGCCTAGAGCAATTGCCTGATCACAGGCCTGCTCTCAAGTCGTTGATGGTGTGGGCATGTGATGGCCTAAAGGCTCTTGTTAACATGCCTGCCTTGGAGTCATTGGAGGTGAGTTATTGTGATTGTATAGAGCATTTACATGACATGGCTGCTCTCAAGTCATTGATGGTGCGGAAATGTGATAGGCTGAAGACTCTAGCTGACATGCCTGCCTTGGAGTCATTGGAGGTAGAATTTTGTGACAGCCTAGAGTAATTACGTCATGACATGCCTCCTCTCAAGTCGTAGAAGGTGTACGGACCTAATAGCTTGAAGGCTTTTGTTAACGTTCCTTTACTTGAGGAGTTGATGGTGGAAGGTTTGCTCAACTGGGAAGGGTGGCCAGCAGATGGATTAGGGGAAACAACAATGACTTCTATGCCAAGGTTAAGAGAGGCGAATTTTGTGAATTGTCCAAGGATGCAGACAAAAGGCTTGCTTGATGCTCTATTGGAGCTGGCGGGGCATGATGGTCAAGTGACTCAGCTTCAAAGTCTGTCAGTGTGTTGTTGCCTACGTGCAAGATTGTGATGGAAATTCCTTGAGCAACTGCCTAACCTCATTGAGTTAAGGTTGGATCCAGACTCAGCAGTACTGCTGCCATCACCATTGCCATCCGAGGTATCAACATTTCTACCCTCCCTCAAGTCTCTGTCTTTGAGCGACACGAATGTTGATGAGGTCAAATTGGGAAGGGTGCCTCAGTGCTTGTGGGGTCTCTCCCAACTGGAGACATTGTACCTAAACTATTTCTATGAGGACATCAGCTTGGGAGGCCACTGGCAATGCCTCCCAAAACTGAGATACCTAGAGCTTCAATACTTCCCCAATCTGAAGTCTCTGGTGGACATTACTACCCACCAAAATGAAAATGATGCAGTAGAAACAACATGTCCCATGGATGCAAATGAACAGATCGCCTGCCTCTCGAAGCTTGAAAAGTTGGTAATTTACTTTTGTCCAGCACTCCATCTGCCACAGGAGCTCAGGGACCATCTTGGGGAAAGGTTATCCATCCTAGGCTAAAGTGGTTGAGGTGCTATCATGTTACGGAACCTTTTCTGTTTCGTTGGCTGAAGCCTTCAGTATTTACATATGCCTGCACTTGATCTGCCGCAGGAGTTAAGATGCCATCTTGGAGGAAAGGTAACAATTATTCGATATGTTTTAGTGTTTAAAATCGGTGACGGATTGTAACTATATATTTTTTTGTTCAAGTATGAATCTTTTGCATTTCGTCGGCTCTTTTTTTCTCTCCGTTGTTTGATTTAGGTCTTGTACATTTTTTATGTCATGTTTTCCATCTGCAAAAGTAGTGTGAATCTGTAAAAATCAATAGATTGCAACTGCTTTCATTAAACATGACAGAAGTCAATAGGACTTGGTCATGTTGGTGTGGTTTCACTGAGAACATCTGCTTGGGTGGCCACAGGAAATGCCTCCCGGAACTGAGAAAGCCAGTTCTTTTTTACTTCCCCAATCTCAAGTCTTCCGGTGGGTGCAAATAGTACTTATCCTCAACAAAATGATGCAGTAGCAACCACATTTCTCACGGATAAACAGGAACAGATCGCCTTACAATTATTGAAATGTTTTAGTTTGTAAAAAATTGGTGACAGATTGAAACTATTTTTTTTTTGTTAAACATGAACTTTTTTGCTTTTTGTTGGCTCTTTTCTTTCCCTCCCTTGCTTTATTTAAGATTTGTAAAATTTTTATGCCACATTTTCCATTTTCTCTTTCACCCACCACACATTTGGTCAATTAGTTCATAGTCGATCCAACCACCAATTAATTTTTATGCATCCTCATAATATTTTTCTTCCTTTATTTTTCTTGACTGTCACATCATAATAGAATGGACAGTCTTAACTCTTGAGAAGATGCACTAGCCAGCACTATATACATTCCTCACAATCATTCGCAGCTCATGCATTTTAAAATTTCCTTTTAATTCTAGGGGATATATTGAAGTATTAAAATTTTACATTGTTTGCAATGTGTAAGGTTCTAAGAAATCACACCAACATGTCCATATGAAACTTTTTGGCATCGCTTGTTTTATAAGGAAGCAGGCATTAATGATTGGATGTCTTCTCTCTTGGCACATGTTATGATGATTTTAATACACCAATTCCAGAATTTTAGTCTTGCTCTATAAACACATAATTTTCAATTTTAAAACCAAAGTTCCAGTCTATCAAAGGGAAACTAGAGTTGGAAGTTTCATTCCAATTCTAGTTGAAGGTGAAATTTTGTTTCTATAACACAAGGTGGTCATACGCCCCCTTAAACTTAGTCCTCTAAGGCTTTCTAGAAGTGTTTATGGCATCATTGAAGGTGGTTCCACGAAAAGTTATAGGTGGCTATTCAGTTCCACGAAAACATATGCCACGCAAGGTTGGGGAGAGAATGGAACTGCTTTTACAAAGATACAAATGGAACCATATGTTCTCTTCAATTTGTCACATTGACAATTTGTCCTTGTGAAGAGAGAGAGGGAGAAAAGGGGGGGGGTGCAGAAACCCCTTGTTTTCATGGTTTTACCATAGAATTTGTTCTTATTGGTGCGCAACTTTCTGATTAAGTTCAAATTTTAAGTTGTTTGCCCATTTAACTTACAGCACTAAAAATAATATCTTGGTACTACAGGACAATCATACCCCAGTTTGTATCTCAAGGAAACCAATTTTCCTTTCAACTCGAGGTAACAAGTTTTGCTTTGGTGTCATACACGAATTGAACGAGTTGACGTGAACAAGTTTTAAAAAACGTGTTAGGCCATAAATGAGTTAAGCAAGTTAAGGGAGTCGAGCTCGAGCTTGATGTTGTATAATCAAGTCAAGCTCAAGAGGGACAAGCTTGGGCTCGACGCATGTGCAGCCCTACATGGCGAAGCAACGTCGTTGCTACGAGTTTAGGTGTCCCAAAAATTTTTATTAACAATATAACAGATAGCAAAAAACAAGATACCTGAGCTAGAACAAACAAAAAGGAAGAGAGACATAAACCTCAAATACAAAGATAGAAACTACAACTAACCAAAAAGAAGATAGGCAAAAAACCAACCTCACTATACAAATGGATTACAGCCTCATTGCAATCTTGTTGACAGAAAATACATCAGCTACAGAAAGCCATTTTCTGCACAGCATTTCACAACATACAGACATTTTCTGCACACCATTTCACCACATATAGATCGACCGCAAAACCTTGTAGTAAGGAGGAAAGATCACCTCTTGATGTTTCCACTTTATACCAGCTATCATATCCTTTAAATCATTGCAGACTCCACATTCAAGACCACTCAGAATCAAATTGGCTGATGCATAATAGAATTTCTTTGTTTTCTTATGTTCCAAAAGAGTACATGTAAGCATAAACACAGCGTATTGCAACCCATTTATTTGAAAGAGCATTTGAACCACTGTGAGATTACTTTTTGAATAGAGTTATGCACTTCTAGCCATGACCCCTCCCCCCATATATTTTGGAAAAAATATGATACTTATATTTTTAATTTTTTTTAATTTGCGCTATATAAAAATTTTGAAAAATATTGTTCAGTACTTGTATATTTTTTGCAAATACTTTTCTACCCTTCCTAAAAAAATTGCTGGCCTCGCCCTAGTATCTAGGGTCTTCTATGTTTTATTTCATGTCCATTTCATCTCAAGTTAATGAAATTATGAGTACCCCAATCCTCACACCAAATTTTCACCTTTACTGTAATCCAAACACTTCTAAATTAAGCAACAAACCTCTTCTCATCCCCAAAAGGCAGCTTTTCCATATCCAAGAGAAATAAGCATTACTTTACAGTGTTCACAAGCTCCCATTCAAGTATTGGTGTCTGACGAAAAGAGTACATAAGGAGTTGGTGACGTCAAGAAGGCCAAGACCACCTTCTTGTATCGGAGCAAGCAGACTTCCAACTAAGTAAGTGATATTTCCTAATATGATGAGAATCCCCCCAAATAAAATGACAATTTCTTCTCTATAAAGTTTGGTACAATAAGTGGAAGTCTAAATGCTCTCACCCAATAACCCGCCACTTGCTGCAGAACATGCTTCTCATATAAGTAAGTGGATGGTCCACCCTTCTACAAAGCTTCTCACATAAGTCAGGGGTGAGAATACCAACAATGGAACCCAAATAAGTTAGGCGAAGTTTAGACAACTGTCAATGAAATCGGTTTGCAATGACCATTGTGTTGTCAAGAACATTAAAATGAATAAAAAAATGAAATGAATTTATAGTCAGACCTGCTTTGGAATTGAAATCAGGTAAAACTTGGTATAAACAAGAAGTGGATTTTCACAACAGCCCAAAAAAATAAAAGGATGTGATTTGCAGAAAAGAAGCGCCCCAGGTTAGAAGTAAATTGAGAAAGTCATTTTAGGGGCTTCCTGCCCTATAAAACTCGCCATTGGAGGTTTCCAGAAGAAACATTCACAGCACAACGATAGTAAACAAAAGTGGAGAGAGAGGGTGTGTTTGTCATCGGCCTCCATGGCAACAAAAAGTGGTTCCCTCCCTTCTTAAAGGTGACAACTAAGGAAGCAGTAGAAACATAAGTAATAATTTTCCTCACCCAATCTTCACAGGATCCAAAAAAGAAAGACCAAAGTGCAGGAAAGACCATCTCACTTTGCCATTGGCTTTTGGAATATCTAATTTGAGGAGAAAAATTTGCTCTATATGCCCTTATCCAAGCTGTTGACCGCTTCAAGTGCAAGGTGCATGGTTGGTGAATAAATCTACTCGAGAGATCAGATGCCCTTGTTCTGAGCCAATAATTGTGCTAAAACAATCTTCATTCTCTCAGCCGTCAACTTAGCAACTAGTTTATAGATCAAATTGTATAATGATGTTGGTCAAGATTTTTATATCCATAATGACATGAAATTAAAAAACAATATCGTATGTGTTGCATTTACCTACCTTACAAGCTCGTTTTTGATGAAGAAATTTCTCACCACTAGTGCAGCATATTTTGCATCCCAAAATTTCTTTTGGTTCACCAATGGGAATTTGTTTTGCAAAGTGGAAAAGGGTCCACCGGCCATCAGTATGAGGCTTAGTTTTTCTGGTGTGTTGTTCATTCTTGGTGCATTTCCACATTCATTTAAGCATTATTCTGTATGGTAAAGATTTTAAATTGTTTTAGAAATTTTGTATAATGATGTAGGTCAAGGTTTTTGCCTAACTCAGTTACCACATTATTAGGGCTCGATTTTATTTTGCTTAGGTTTTTTAAAGTGGATGTGAGGGTATCCGTGAATCCTATAAATGCATAGTGAATATGCATGTTAAATGAAAAAAAAAGAGTTCTCTATGCTTGAAAAGAAAATTAGATAAGTCATTCATACCACAACATACATATAAAATCGAAAATGGGTATGCTATCAAGTCAAGTGTAGTCTGATAACCATCATGGGTACTGCACCTTAATATTGGCCTTGGTGAAGTTGACAGATTTTGGGTGAAGAAAAATGGGAATATATATATATATATATATATATATATATATAAAGAGGGAGAGAGAGAAGTCTAAAGGGAGGGAGATAGAGGAGAGGGGAGAAGAAGGTGGACAAGAACCGGTCCATTTGACCTCATAATGGCATCTCTAATGCCAAGATCAACACTACTCCTCAATACCTTTAGGATAAGACCCTCCAAGAATCAAACTGAAGCCATGGTTATAGCACGCCACCTAACCCGGCTGTAGTCTACACATCACTTGGTAAGGGCAGGGGAGGAGAGAGAGAGAAATCGAAGAGAGAAAGAAAAAAGAAAAAAGAGAAAAAGTGATATTAAAAGAGAAGCAATAAAAGAAAGAAAGAGAGAGAAAAAGATTTTAAAAAGGGAGAGAGTGAACTGAAGAGAGAGAAAAAAGAGAAAAAGATAATTTTTAGAAAGAGATAGAGAAAGAGAGAGCTAAAACGAGAGAGAGAAATCAAAGAGAGAGAAACCTGAGAGAGAAATAGAGAAATTAAAAGAGAGATTTTAAGTTCGAAATTCTCTTTCATGGATGGAAACTAGGATTAACAAGTTAGGCCTCCTAGCGCCCTTCTGTGCTGAGCATGGCACGGGCCTCTTGGCGAGAGCACTCTACTAGGCACAAAACGCTCTCTCCCAGTAGCATGCTTATTGCTGCCGAATCTGTCCTTGGGGAGTTAAATGCCACCTCATTGGCTTGAAGTTTATTGAGTCAGTGAGGTGGGTATTTGGTCCTGCCACCCTAGGTAGGCCCCACATGAGTCCCAGCAGCATGGTTAAAATTAAATAAAAAATGAAAATTTATTATTTTTCTAAGGACAAAATGGCCTTTTTGTAAAATGAATTTGGCTCCGGTTTTGACAATTTTCGGTCCGCTTGAATCTGAATCAATTTTTCCCGAACCTGGAAGGGTTTAGGTCGATGTCAAATGCCTGAATTATGGATTGGATTTTTTTTTCTAGTCCAGTTTTAGATTTTATAAAGCGAAATTGAGACCAAAGGTGAGGGGAGTTTGTGCGCGTGCTCGGGGATCCAACTTGAAATATCATGCTGGAGGTTGGTTCTCGGGCTTGGTTTTTTATATTTGGATAAAAAATTTGGTTTGACTATATTTTTGGATCTTGTGTCGGGTTTTTGGATATAGGCTATATTTTTGGATCTAATGCTAAGTTTTCAATCTGAATTTGGCACAATTTTCGATCTAGAGCAGAGATTTGGATTCAGACCTAAGGCTCAATTTTGTATGTGGATCTTAAATTTGGTTCTAGATATGGATCTATGGATCCATTTTTTCTTTAGATCTTGGATTGGATCAAATATGAATCCAAGGCTCTTCAATCTAGACTAGGTGGATCTAGATATGGACGGAGGGCTCTTATGCAATCTAGAGGTGGCAGTTGGATCCAAATATGGGTCTAGGGATCTGATTTTGATTTACAGCTGGGATTTGGATCCAGATATGGGTCTAGGGTCTCTTTTTCAGTCTCTGTATGATTTTTTGGACTGAATCCCTGTCTGAATGTGGATATGAATTACAAAATATGTCTAGATTTGGGCTGTGCTTGAGTCTAAACTTCTGAAATTTGACCTAAATGGGTCCTAAATCGAGTTGACAATTTAATCAGATAAGAAATTGATCAGAATTAAGGAAAATCAAGGTGTTTGCGGCTAGCAATCTTTGATATTTTGTTGTAAACTTGCCATAAAATGTTCAAAAAATGCTGATTACCCCAGACAATGGTTGGATCTATCCTCCACCACTGGCAAGACAATCATGTGGTGGTGGAGCTAATTAAATGGACGCACTCACTGAACTTGATTTTTATGAGGGGAGTGCCTAAGTCTACAAGTCAACTATAATTTTCGGCAGCAGCCTCGTCTTTATCATCAGTTCTTGCTTTGCCTTTCTTCCCCTCCATATTCTACAATCCCCCATCCCCAATACTATTACCAAATTTTCACCTTCTTACCATTACCCAAACACCGCTAGATTAAGTAAAAAAGCTCTTCTTGTCCCCAAAAGGCAGCTTTTCCATATCCATGAGAAATGAGCTTTAGTTTAGAGGGTTCACAAGCTCCAATTCAAGTATTGGTGTCTGACCAAAAGAGCTCGCAAGGAGTTCGAGATTCTAGCATGGAAAGATCTAGTAAAAAAACACTGGAAATATCACCAGAAAATATCGATGGATAACCCTGTTGAATAGGTAGAGTTAGACCAGGGATAACATGAACAACATTTGATCTTCTGTCAAGAGTCTTTTTCTGTCCATTGTATATGCAAAAAAAAAAAAAGGTATTACATGTGCAACTCTTAGTATCACAGTGCAAGACATTTATCCCAGCTTCCGCAAGAGTACATAGGCTCAACAAAGGGAACTGCATCCCCAAGGGGGTTGGTGCGTTAGGCAGGTGGGGTATACTGCTAGTTTCCGTTTTGAATCCCCATTGTGTCAACTCCCTGTGCTGCAAAAGGGAGGCACCGATATGAAAATTGATGCATAATGTGGGCACCTTTTCCAAGGCACCAAAAACAGACGTGGACTCTATGGGGACTTTATTGTAAAAAATGACTTCTAATACTCATTCTGCTCTCCCAAACAGGGAAACGCAAAACGTTTTGGCCATTTTTCTTATTTTGTTTGATGAATTTAGCAAGTTAAAGCTATGGGAAGCCCCACATGAGCCAAGGGGTACATGTCCACTCTTCATTTCCTAAAATCTCATTACATGTCTTTATGGTTGCAGCCAGTGGTAGAGCCAAAAATTTCTGGTTGAGGGGCACTTCAAGTGTAAGATTCAAACCTTAAGGGGCATTGATATGTAAAAAACTGAAAATTAATGAAGTTTTTGTATCTAAATAGTTTAATTTTTTTGGGTTGGTGTTGGCAATTGCCCACACTAGCAATAATGTAGCTCTGCCACTGGGTCACAGTAGCTAAGTTTTCACTATGGTCTACACGCTATGCATCCCCATTTTTGGCTGCTGTAAATATCATTTTTTTGTTAATACAAGTCCAGAGCCTAACTCCCACAAGCTTCCATAGGAAAACTGAGCTGCTAATTACCCTATATCTAGAGATGTCAGCATATCCGATTCGAATGTGATCTGCTGACATCCCTACTATTTCCACATAAATTGTCCAACTCAACTCAAAGATCAGGAGACAAAGATGCAGCCCCTGAGAAATGAATTAGCATGGGATTTGCAATTGGAAGGAATGCAACAGGCAAGCTTAGCATGGCAAAGAGGTGCTGATAGACTCTTTTTTAAGCATATCAATGGCCAAAAAGAGCAGCGAATAAGCCAGATGTGGGCTGGTATGAGCAGCTGCTGGCAGGGTCAACAGCTTTTCAATGAGGAGTGGACATGGATTGTGGATCTAGCCATAGGAGCTGCCACCCAGGTTTGCTTGTCATATGCCATCAGCCATAGGGATGTCAATGGATCAGATTCGAATAAAATATACTCTTAACCATATGTAGCTGCTTTTTCAAATACTCACATGTTCATATTTGAATTCTGATTTTAACATGAATGAATAAAAGTCATATCAAAGTCTGAAATCCAATTTTGCAATCCGAATATGATCTGAATCCAACTTTTCATTCACTTCTTAATCTGAATTTTGAACCAAATCTAGCTGACTTTCAATATATAAGAGTGTTAGATGTATGATATTTGTTTAAAACTAAATATGATCTGAATTTGAATCTGATCAAATATTTACATATATCTAAATCCGAATCCATTAGAATGTCATTTCTTAAATCCAAAGCTGATCTGATTTTTCCATTGGACATGATATTTTTTTTCTATAACTGGTTTTTCAGAATGGTTTGGTTGGATATCTGATTCAAATCGAATATATTGACATCCTTACTTAACCAGAAATGCCTATCTCCACCACTGGAAATGGGAGTCCAATGTCATTTCTTAAATCCAAAGCTGATCTGATTTTTCCATTGGACATGATATTTTTTTTCTATAACTGGTTTTTCAGAATGGTTTGGTTGGATATCTGATTCAAATCGAATATACTGACATCCTTACTTAACCAGAAATGCCTATCTCCACCACTGGAAATGGGAGTCAAAGACGCACCATGATATGTCCGTGATACTACTACTTGATTCTAACCGAAGTGGCCACAGGTATTGGCAGATGATCTATGTTTCAAATCTAGGAAATGATGAGATCATCCAACCTTCTTCGATGCACATTTCAGTTCCTTTGTTTCCAAAGTCTAGAGAAGTAGCACCCATAAGAATGGAACTAAGAATGTACTGTCAGCGTGCCCCTCAAGCCAAGTAACTATGCTATGGCATGTCAATTCCAAATAGTTGACTACAATATATTACATCACTGACCTGAAAAAAGAAATTGAATGTATAGATAACAGTAATTTAAGTTTGAAGCAATACTTGACGAACAATATACTAGACAAAGTAGACCACGTAATTGAATAGTTTTGATGCGAGTGATTCCACAAACATCAACATAAGTCATTCATGCATCTCATTCATTCAGCATCATTCATCAAATATCATGTCTTGGACGCGTCAATGGATTGAAACTCACAAGATCTTGAGAGGTAGATCGGCCTATTGCCTTCTTTATTGCATTTATGAGATGTATCATTTCTACCAATCCGCAAATTTGTTCATTTGGAAGCTCTACGCTGTCATGTCTCATTTCTTTCAGCACCAATTATTTAAATGAGATGAAGAAGCTATTTAATTGGAACGGATACAGCCTTGTCCATATCATTAGATAAAAAAAATGCCATAGCATAGTTATTCAAAGAGCAGTGGTGGAGTCAAAAAAATTAGCTGGAGGGACCCTTCTTTAAAAACATTTATATCTTTAGGGGGCACTTATATATGTATAAAAGAAAAAAAAATATTAAATTTGCTAATGTAAAAAATAAAGAAATTTTAAAGAGCTGGTCTGGGCAACTTAGCCCACATGTGGCTAAGCCACTGCCAAAGAGGGTCAAAACGACAACATAGTGGCCAGGGAAGAGACACATTCAGTCATGTACTTCGTCTTCGAAACTTCTCTTGCTACATTGTCATACTAGCATGTAAGATTCAATCATGTATTCAGTTTTCAAAAATTGTCTTGGTAGTTTTTTCATACTAGTGTCTAAGGGAAGAGAAATATTCAATCATGTACTTCTTTTTTTAAACCTCTCTTGAGGCTTTCTCATATTAATATGCAGCCAGAATGCAAAGTTTTATAATCCGACTGCCCACCAATTTGATGGAAAAATCATACTGCAAGGCAATGCTATGACATACCCATGCTTTTGCTACATGGCCGGAATCGAGCTTGCTTCAAGATGATATATGGTATCTGGATTCTAGGGCAACACATCACATGGCAGAAGATATTGGCCATGCTATCACCAACAAAAATGAATGTAAAGTTGATCTCACACTGTTTGGTAAGCTCACATTGTTTTCCCTTCATATTCAAAAATTTGATCTCAAAGATGCTTTACATGTTTAATGTGCACTAAGAAAAATATGTTGTTTATGTTGCCAAACTTGCACATGATAATCACCATTTTTTTGACTTTTGTCCTCACAAATTTATGGTTTAGGATCATTAGAAATGAAAAGTTTTAGTCCAAGGCACCAACGAGAAAAATTTATACAACCAAAGTGCTTCGATGTTTGTGCACAAACAGTTCAAACAAGAAAGCCTTTATGAAAATTTTGCCTGCACTTGTGCCCTTCATTTTTTTCTATTTGAGAATTATTAGATTTAAAGTCAAACCATGTGGTTTTATATTGAATATGAACTTTATAAAGGATATATATGTTATGGCTCCTCACTCTTGCAATACATGCATTTCTCAACATACTGTTTTCTATGAAGAAAACCGTTTGCAGTTTTTAAATGCTATTAATTAATTAAAAAACTAATTGTAATTGAAGCTAAACCAAATAATCCAAGCCCCATTTCCAATGCATTTCAAGAGACATTCAAAATATATCTTGCCCAAAATGAAACTTTGTCTATCTTCATCAACCCATAGCTTGGTCAAGAATGTATCATGAATCACCTATTTGTACATGAAGCCCCATGTCCCATCAGCCAACCAAGAGAAGAAGAAAGGAAAGGAAATCATGAAGTGGAACTGGACTTTAGACCCATCTAGTGAAAGACGTACAATAATAGAACTAATTAATTTGAACTCACCATACGATTAACCAATCTATGGATGAAACAAGAGCATTAAGTGCTTATTTTCCATCCAAATATAGTCTTCCTTTGTGTCTCCTTAGTGAAGTCAATACAAGTTAAGTTGAACTCAGAGTTCATCTTAGCAAAATGTAATCCTAAAAGCGCTCAAGCTACGGAAGAAGAGTTGGGGTCTTTTTATACAAATCAATTGTGGGCTCGTCCCAGCCAACAGCTCACATAATAATGTTAGATGTGGATGGATATTTAGATTAATAGGGAGGAACTCTGATGGCTCAATTGCTTAGTACAAGTCTCCCCACTTTGCAGAAGGTATAATCCACAAGAAGGGACTTACTAATATGAAACTTATAGTCCTACTGTTAACCAAACTACAAAACCATTGATCTCAACCATGCCTATCTCGAAGGGTAGATCTTTACATGAATTAGGTGTCAATACTTTCTCACAACAGATACTAAAGTAAAAGGTAGTTCATGATGCAACCAACATGGTTTTAAGATTAATGGGTTCCAATCATGTTTATCGCCTCAATAAAGCATTGTCCAAGTCAAAAAAAGGCTAACAAGGCATGTCCTTGCTCATCACACTTGGGGTTCATGAGTCACAATTAGATATGTCCATAAAATCCTCATTGATGATTTGTGTAGATGACATCATAGTCGCTAGAAGTAACATGGTTGAGGTAGAAAAAAATCATAGTGACTAAAAGTAACAAACTAATTGTGGCAAGTTCCCTGTAAAATATATAAGATGACAACTTATTGCCAATCAAATACTATATATGTATGTATATATATATATGTGTGTGTATAGTGAATGGGCTCTTATAGGTAGCATAGCTGGTCAGGCTGGCAGTATAGCAAAGGGCCGATTGTCAACTCAATTCTCATGAGTGCTATTCACTTCAACTACAAATGGTGGGTGTGTGATGCTTAGTTGATGGGTGTCTTGCTTTGAACTTAAGTCACAAAGAAGCCCCAAACTGTGGGGCAGGAGGAAAGAGGGAGGGGCTTCCAGCTACACCCCCCACAACACAAAAGCAAAACAACAAATCTTAAACATTTAAAACTAGCAAATTAATAACACAATTATCATTTTTTTCAAATTGTTGTGTCCTCCCTACCCAGGTACCCAAACCTATGCTTGAACCCATGCCAGCACTAGTGCGACTTGGGCTTGGGGAAATGTTGGGAACACATTTGAAAGGGATGTGAACTGTTTGTAATATGATAAAGCAAGAATGCTCGGATGTAGATCCAAATGAGGAAGGAGATTCTGTCAATGATTCGATCGAATACAGGAGCCAAGAAAATTGTCATGAAAATCTGTTGTATTGAAATAATTCCATATCTGATCCTATAAATCAAGATATTGATAATTTGTATGAAAGCCTTCTCACTTATAAAATGGCCAAATCAGATTCATGTAAGAAGTAAACTGTTCATAAGTGCTTTATATACAAAGGGAGGGTTTCTTGCCCTTGCTGGTCTGCTGTCAATCAACCCTTTAGTTCAAACAACTTTAGAAAAAAAAAGTGGATTTTAACATCAAATGAGCTACCGTGGTTGCAAAACCAAAAAAGGTCTGAGTTAACATCTTTAACTTCTCTGCTATATATCAATAACCAAAAGTTTCTACTAGAAATTCCTTGAGCATATGATATTCATGTGCTCGGATACTTCGGGAAAGATAAATCAAACTACAAATTCTCTCTCAAACTACTAATGTGGTTGAGAGTTGTGTTCTTGAACCTACTAATGTGGTGATATCTTAGGCCCTCTTTCTCTCTCTAACTCTTTTTCCCTCTTGATGACAAAATTTTTGTAATAATATTTCTCTCTCTCTCTCTAAGAATAGGAGCAAACTTTTGTAATATTTGCTCTCTCTAGGTGTTGATCAGATAATGAAAAGGCTGTTCCGATAATCAAAAGCCCATGATGGAGGAGTCAGTGGAGGCGTGGGGGAGGTAGATGAAGGAAATACCAACCTCACTCTTCTCAGTCTTGGACCATTCAGTCCCGTCCTCCCTTTCTCTTTTCTCTGTCTCAGAAAGGACTAGTTGTTGGGACTTGGGACCGACGCAAGGCAAGAAGTCAGAGAAGATAGAGAGAGAGAGAGGAAGGGAGAGGGGAGTGATGATCAAGTGAGGGGAGGCATCAGGGGGGCAATGGTTACCGTCTGCAAGAGCAGTACCATGGAAGGCGGCGGGGAGGAGGAGCACGAGACGCAGGTGCTCGCTGTCCTGCATGCGCTGAAGGAGGCATCCCGGCAGATACGGGAGTCTCCCACTGCCGGCAGAAGCAGCAGGAGGCGGAGGGCAGCGCCATCAAGGCCCTCCTCCACCTCCAGACCAAGGACCTCGCCTCCAAGTTCAAGGACCCCAAGCTTGCCGACCTCACCCACCACCTTTGCAGCCTCCGCTCCTAGGTGGACAACCAGCTCCCCCGCTCCTACCTCACCGTCATCAATTCCTTCATCAGGGGCTGCGTCTTCGGCAGTGACATCGTGTGTGTCATCGAGTCGGAGATTCAGGCATGGATCGACCGGAAGAGCGTCAAGAAGCTGGTGAAATCGCTGCTCAGTGAGGATGAGGAGGAGGTGAAGGTTGTCGGGCCGCTGTTGGGCTTCGAGACCCGTGTCTCCAGGACGCCGTGCTGAGGTCCCGGGCTTTTTCCATGCTTGAATCAGTCCTGTGCGACAGGAAGGTGTCCAGGTGGGTTAGGGAGAACTGCCCCTTCACCCTGACAGCTCTGGTGACGTTCAACAAGGACGTGTTCATGGGTCAGGTGGTGATGAGCCCGATGGTGATGGCCCTGGTGGAATTGGGCTCCGCCGACGGCCTCAGGGTCCACTGTAGCTTGATCATCGCCATCAGAAGCCTCTTTGTCGATGAGATCCACCAAAGCGGGGAGCTCCCCAAGATCATGTATGCCCTCCAAGTGTAGTCCCAATGATAAGGATCATGGGTATTGCACCTATATTGGCCTTGGTGAAGTCGAATTATTTTGGGACAAGCAAAATGGGAGCTTTTTTTATTTTAATATATAAATAGAGACAGAGAGAGAGAGCGAGAGAGAGGGATAAAAGGGTGAGAAATCTAGAAGGAGGGGAGAAAAGGTGGGTGGGGGAGGAGACAGGAACCAGTCCAGTTGACCTCCTAATGGCACCCCTAATCTCAAAATAAACATTGTTCCTCAATACCATTAGGATAGAACCCTCCAAGAATCAAACTAAAGACATGGCTGTAACACGCTGCCTAACCAAACCATTGTCCTACCCTTCATTTGTTTAAAAGGGGTGGAGAGAGAGAGAAAGAGAGGGGGAGTTTAAAAAAGAAAAAAGATAAAAGATAAAAGAGAGGTAAAATAAAGAGAGAGAAAGAACTGAAGAGAGAGATAGAGAAGAGAAATTTTAGAGAGAGAGAGATCTAAAAAGAGAGAGAAATCAGAGAGAGAAAGAGAAATAGAAAGATTAAAAGAGAGATTTTGAGTTTTTAAATTCTCTTTCTTGGATGGAAACTAGGATTAACGAGTTTGGAAAATAATTTAAATATTATAACAACTTCATTACATTTGTCATAGGTCAGAGAGAAACTTAAGCTCATAAATAAATAGTCTAAGCAAAGTCTCCAAAGCCTTTAATTTCAAGAGTTTGAAATGCTTTTGAAACTATCAAAAAAATCTTTGTATGCATGCGTAAATAATAAAGAAGCATCCTATCTAATCTTGGCAATTACGAGAAGACGCCCCTCCCATCATCAGTAGTGGTCTAAAACTAATAGTAAGGTATGTATTAATGTTAAACCTGACCAGATAAAAGGTACCGATCTTGAATCTGACTTCCTTCCTTGATAATGAATGAGCATGTAAGCTTTTGTTGGCCACACTGCAATAAAAGTCTTACAATAAAATAGAAGGTTTATGGATTTTTGATGAACGACAAAGCTATGTGATAGCTTCAATAGGATTTTTGGCGGAGCTTTCTTGATGTGGTTCAGTACCAAAGACTCTAAACAATTTGTTAATGAGAAAAAGAAAAGAAATAAATTGCAGTAACACATGAATGTTAAAGGATTGGATTCAAATAAAATCTCAGGTTACCATATCAAATTTATTGGATATTCATAATTCCAATTTGAATTTGGATTTAAATACGAAGGAAGAAAAATCCATGCCATACCACATTCAAACTTGATTTAAATTCAAAATTCAAATTTTATTTTAGATTTACATCCACACCTGAATCCAACTTTTAAATACAAGAGCCAGAACCACATTACGATATGTTAATAATGTACAGATATTCAAAACGTATAAATTGGGTATATGATAATTCGTTTGAAATTGAATTCAAAAGGAAACCTGAATCGGAATATGATGGGATATTTTGTTAAAACAGAACCCAAATTCGAATCCAATCAAAAGTCATTTCTTAAAGATTATGTTATGATTTGAAGAGAAACAAATAAACTAATATGAGATGTTGCACCAATCGAGATAGATGAATTCTCCTGAACAAATACTGCCCCACTAACATGAAGCTAAGCAGAGATATATAGTGGAGAATTATCAGGCCAACCTCCAAATAAGTGAATCATCCAACTACCACCTTTGACATTTGATAATGAAAAAATAAATGCAAAAGATCAAAACTGAAGTGACTGAACTTGGAAATGGTAAAGAAACAAAAATATTTGTTGACAAGTTTTTGAATGCTCCAGCTTCTGACACATGCAGTGCATTGGGAAATCACCTCCCCTACCTCAAAAAAAAAAAAGAAAAAACGAAGCAAAAAGAGAAAGTTGGGTTGGGGGGAGGAGGAAGAGGAGTCATTGCCACCATTGAGGGAGTCGAGCATAGGCATGGGTCTGCATGATCAGGCCCAGCCTGGCCCGGTAACTTTGCGGGCCAGGTATCGGACATTCCATGCAGCCTGCCGCGGGCCCGGTAAGCCCAACAATTTTTTTATTTTAAATTTTTAAATACATTTTGAAGTCTGTTTCCTATGTAAAGGTTTCAAACTTTCAAAAATTGAAAGTTTGCTTAAGTCTTCGTTTTCTTCCTTCGCATTCGGCATTCACCAGGCTGCATCGCCATCACCACACCTCCCGGCTCCGCGGCCGTGCCTACCATGCCATCACCAATTCGTTGCCGCTTGTTCCAAATCCAAACCATTTGTCACCGCCTTACTACTGCTCGGCTTGAGGACTCATCGATTCCATTGTCACCAGTCTCCTCTCTCTCTCTCTCTCTTGTGGATGGTTGTTCTCCATTGGAATGAATCTGACATGAATGATTGTTCTCCGTTGGGCTGAATCAGGTGACATTCATAAGATGGGGAAGGCAGGACGGTGGTTGAAGACCATGTTGGGTTTGGCCGGTCCAATCGGAGCGTGAAGCAGTGGAGGAAAGGTGCAGGAGGAAGTGGCAGTCTGGCAGAAGCGATGCCACGGAGGCTGCAAAAATGGACCAGGCCTCATGCAATCTTATCATGGCCTGGTACCGGGTCCAGCCTGACCCGTTAATAGTTGGGCCGGGTAGCGGGCTGGCCGGGTCCAAGCCCGGGTAGCTAACGCACAAAATTGTCGGGTGGGCTGGCATAGCCAGATGCCCAGGCCTAGTCCAGCATGCATCTAGTGTTCCTCTTTTTATTTAAAAAACAAGAATGTGGGCCCCTAGGTGGATGGCTGTGTCTTTGTGCAATATATATATATATGAACTAATAATAGATGACAAAAGTGCCTTATCACTTTTTTATCAATGTTGTTCTCCCAACCACCGTCATGAAAATGATCAATTTCTATTCTGCTGGAGGCCGTAAAACCAGTTTTCTCCACAATCTAAACTTATAGACATGATTTTAAATTTGGTAAGAAACAAACACACACACACGCACACAGACATGCACACACACACACAAACACACACAACACGCACACACACACACACACACATATATATATATATTAAGTTAATCATATTTTGGATGATAATAATGTAACATCAAAATTTTGAACATTGTAGAAAAGAACAATTTTTTCATGAAAATAACTTGAACCGAAACATGATTTTCATAAACTTAGTATTAATTATATACATATTAGGAGGTTCACATTTTATTTAAAATATCTTTTAATACAAATTTGAGAGGTATGGCTTTATCCCTTAGCCAAGTGGTATGGTGTGTGTGTGTGTGTATTAATGACATTAGGGATGGGGTACAAAGGCTTCAGACTTAGGATGTCAACTAATAACTACTGAAATACTCTTAAGATAATATCTAAAAGGTTAGATTGTTGTAGAAAAAAAATGTTTTGAACATTGCGTTTAGATGTATATAATTGTCCACTTGGTTCAACCATCATCCTCTGGTCTCTTTCTCTCTCTGTCTCTCTTCTCTCTCTCGTATTACTTTATGTGAATCTTAATATTATGAGAAAGGTTAAGATATGGCTGTTGGATTCAATATGTATTTTTGCAACCGAGTCCAGTATGAACTTTATGCTAAATAAATTTGGATTGCAGATCATATATGTAAATTATTTTTACATAATAAAATCAATGAAATAAAAGATTAACATGAAATTTGACAAGTCCGAAAGGGGGAACTCTAGGGGCTGTAGAAGGCTTGGCTTTGGAGATTTTTCTACCAGATTTATTTAGGAGCAAGTAAACTAAGAATTGAATTTCTTCTTTAACACAACCTATAAAAAATGTGCCGATGAGTATTTTTCTCATGTATTCTAGTATTATAACAGATCATGCCACGATTGATGGGAATTAAAGTTAAAGTGAATGAAAAAAATATAATGAATTGGAGAGAGAAAAGAAGCATCAATATGAACGTAGCTAGTCTGGAAGAGACGAAGAATACAGTGTAAGGAATTGACGAAACAGCGTGAAAGGACTGAAGCCAATGAGTAACAACTGACAGAATTGAGGGCCAAATTTCTTCCGTAACTTGATTACTTTAGCGCTCTACCACTCGCAAGAGGATAATGTGGTGATGGTGGTGATCAAATGGACCCACCTGCTCAATTTGAATTTTATGTGCAGTTTTTTGCCTATTTTCTTCGCATCCTTCTGAAAATTGCTTCTCTTCCTCTGCCCTTCAATCTACCGAGAAACTGGGAGTGGGGTTGCAGGAGTGGGGCAGTAATAGATGCTCTTGTGCCAACAGCCATTTCTACTGCAACCAATTTGTTGAAAGAGACAAAAGACTACATCTTGAATGCCAAAGACGATCTGAAGAAGCTCCAAAGGATCCTGAAAATCATCCAAAAGGCCATCAAAGATGCTGATCGAGTGCTTTTTCAGCAAGGAGTGGAACAGAGAACTAGAGTTTGAGCTCAACGATGTTCTTTATGATGCCGAGACATCATCAAAGGATATCAAAGCAAAATTGAGGCCAGCAAGGGGGATCTGGTATGGAAGCGGTCTTTGACCACAGCGCTCTCTTCCCATTACGAAGATGTTTCTTTTCGTTGGTAACAAAATCAAGGAAATCAATGAAAAGCTTGATAAAATAAAGAAAATTGGGACATGGTGGATAGGCTCAAAACAACACCAAAGGGGGGTGGTAAGGACCTATGTCACCGTTTCGCCGGGTGTGGGTTGCGGTGCGGGTGCGGATGTGGGTGCCGGTGGAATACATCTCAAAAAATTACAGTGCAGTGAAGGTATTTATTATTATTATTAATTTATTATTATAATATATTACTGATGGAAAGGCCGTTGCACTCGAATCCATACCCGAAAGCATGCCTTTCCCAATGCACCGGTCATAGCGTCGCCTCGACGGTTCCTTCCATCGTCGGTCAGTGGTAGAAGTCGAAAAGGGGAAAGTCGAAAGAGAGAGAGAGCGAGATAAAAGAGGGGAAAAGGGTCGAAACCACTCCTCGCGAAATCTGCCTCTCGTCTTTGCCCTTTCCCCCTCCGTCTCTGTTCCTTCCTATCTGTGACCGAACGATGCCGTTTTTCCATCGGCAATTGACATCGGTCGCATTGGCATCAAGATTTCGATCAAGAGTGAAGGAATTTCTTGGCTTCGTCAAACCTGACTGCCGATCTGTAGATAAGGGCACCCTCCTCACCCTCATCATCCTCATTGGCACTTGCTGGTCCTTCCTCAAACCCTACCTTCAGGACAGGGAGAAGAAGGTCCTGATGATCGTGATCCCTCTCCAAGTTGTTGCCAACATAGCATAGATCGTCCTCGATGAGACCGGGCCGTTCACACAGGACTGGATCACATGGAAGCAGGTTTTCCTACTCATTGATGTCATCTGCTGCTGTGCCGTGCTGTTCCCCATTATCTGGTCTATCAAGAACCTCTGAGAGGCTGCCCGCACCGACGGCAAGGCCGCTGTGAACCTCATGAAACTTATGCCCTATTATGAAAACAATAGGGTGCGGGTTGGGTGTGGGTGCGTCACCAGGGTTGCCGCACCCTGGTGACATAGGTAAGGACCCTGTTCATGGTGAACATGTCAACTCCAAAGAGGCAACCCATCACGTAGGTGTACAACTGCCCATAGGCAGGGAGAATGATACAAAAGTGTTAGTAGAAATGCTCTCGTCGAATGACTTTTGTTGTAAGACTGAGAAGGGTGGTGCTTCTATTATCTCCATTGTTGGAAAGGGAGGGATCGGTAAAATGACTCTTGCAAACATGGTATTTAATGAAGTTGAACAACAGTTCGTGGAACGCAGGTGGTGGGTTTGTCTTTCGGAAAGGCCAAACCATAAGGATTTGGTGCGGCAGATACTAAGGGAAGTGTGCAAGAGTTATGGAGAAAACACTGATTGTTCCTTGACTGACTTATGCACACAATTACTGAACGAGCTCTCAAAGGAAAAAATTTTGTTGGTCCTAAAGATGTATGGGAAATAAAATGGTGGGAGGAAGAGATAGGGGAACATTGATGGTGGTGCTATGGGGAGCAAAATTTTGATTATCAGTAGAAAGAAATATGTGTCGGAGGGGATGGGTGCTTTTTATATGCATGAATTACAAGAATTTAGTTTCCACCAAAGTTGGTACTTGTTTCTGAAGGAGGTTTTAAGAGAAGGCCAAGCAGAAGAAGATTCAGTGATGCATAAGATCAAATTTGTTGGAGAGGGAATAGTAAAGAAGTGTGGTGGGTTGCCACTTGTGACTAAGATGGTGGGGACCATGACGCAACCAAGAAAATGAGTAGGGAGGACTGGAAGTCCGTCGTGGAAAGTAAGATATGGGAATGGAAGACTGCTGCAGCCTCATCATCGTCCACTGAAATAGGTGGCGATATTCTTCCTGGTCTCATGCTGAGCTACGATGACTTGCCATGTTATTTGGAGAGTTGTTTTGTGTATTGCTGCACTTATCCAAAGGATTATGAGATTGAAAGGGAGACATTGATCATGCAATGGGTGGCACACGGATTGATTGAGGTTGGCATAGATGTTGAAGCAACAACAAACCAATACATTGAAGATTTGATAAGGCGGTGTTTGATTGAAGAAATTGATTTGAAGATCATCAAATTGCATGACATTTTGCATGACCTTGCCTTATATATAGGTGGAAGGGAATATGGCCATGCCTCTACTACTGAGCACACCCACCATCTGTCATTACTTGGTGTACACGATGTAGAGGCACACAAGCATAATACCTTGGACAGCAAATAAGGTGTGCACATTGTTGGCTGATTCCAATTCTTACTTGCAGGTCTATATTGAACGCTTGACCAATTTCACGTGGAAACAATGAAAAAATAGAGTATAAATAGAAACATACCCAAATTGTCTCTATTATCCATGCAAAATCAGTCATTGTTGGCGTTTGCTCAGAAGGTTTGTCGACACGTTTGGTGAGTTGCAATACTGTCTTCCTGTGGCATACATTGTGGGCATGGTTGTTAAATTGGGTGTGGTGAGTAGCTTCATATGTCTGATAGTTAAGAAGTTGATTGTGCCCAGGATTGGTTCAATGAAATGTGATTATGAACTGCATGATATTGCATCAATGTGGATGAACACATGAATGTGTGCATGGTGTGCATTGACTGTA
>NW_022205267.1:0-48364 GCF_008831285.2 Nymphaea colorata
CTCCGCTAGTTGCAGGCCACATCAGCATTGGGATTGATAACCATGTCCACCATCGCCACGAATTCCTCTGACTGAGGCATTATCTTCTTTTCCTCTTCGCTTGGAACCACTTCCTGAGGTGTGCTTAATCCTTGAGCGCTCACCTAGGCCTGCTGACCGGCCCAAATGCAGAAGACACTAATCAATTCCTTGAAAATGTCACCGGTTTCATAATTTGTCACGAAGTGTGAATGGTTATCATGCTTCAGTAGGCCTTAAGCGAGAGCTCAAGCTTGTTCATCTGAGGCGCCGGCCACAGCTCCTGCTTCCCATGTGCAAATTGCAACCGCATAGGCATGAGAATGAACTATTAGAACCACATATCACATATGCTAGTGCAGATATAACTAAACAAATGCACTCACACTCTACCAGCCTCCTATGGAAGACGTGTTAAAACGTGGAAAAAAAAAAGAACTGAAGCATGTACGTGGTTGTGGTTTGAACTTTTGATGCCTTTATCCACGGGAAAGGGAGGTTCCTCTTTATTCATTCAATGATGTTCTTGAGAGAAGATGGACTCTCAATATATAGAGTACAGGCCACACCATTTAAGATAAGATAATCATGCAGTACGTGAATCCGTGATAAACAAAGTGTCAAGAAAGAAGGGATCACATCTCTTATCAAGATCTGTTATTGTCATGCAGACTACATTTTCGGTGGTTTAATGGATTGGGATAGAAATGATAAGAGTAAATCAGCAAAACGTGATTTTAGGGATATTCAAAATAAGAACGTGCTGAAAATCAAGGAAATTGCTGAAGAAGTTGAAGATCTTGATATCAATGGAAAGACAATGTTCTTGAGAGAAGACGGACTCTCAATATATAGAGTACAGGCCAGACCATTTTAGGTAAGATAATCACGCAGGAATCCTGCGTGATAAACAAAGTGTCAAGAAAAAAGGGATCGGATCTCTTATCAAGATCTGTTATTGTTATGCAAACTACATTTTTGGTGGTTAATGGATTGGGATAGAAATTGTGTATTATCATGATCTTGTATACCAAAAATCTTGTAAGTGATAACCTTTTTCTGTATTATATATATGTTGCTTAAAGGAATCAATAAAAACAAGTTCTCTCCAGCTTTATCTTTCACGCTTCCTCTGTTTTCTTCTCTAAGTTTTCTCACAAAGCAACAAGATCTTAATGGGTAAGGGAACAATGAAATAAGGCAACTATGAGAAAGGCAGCTCTAGATAAACCTTCCCAACAGAGAAATGAGGTAATGGAGGCAATCCATGTGATTTTGCTAATTATATATGGCTCATTCTTGGAAGTCTTGTAGTTGCATCGCTTATGATGGCTGTGAAGGGTAAAACCTACCGATTGGACTTGAACCATGGCTTCCATGCACGCTGTGAGAATTTGGAAGGTCACGGTTCATAAAAGGTTTCTTAAACACTGAGGAGAAACGACCAAAAATTTACAATAAGATGGTAACTGAAACTTGCTTAGATTCCTACATTAGTCTGACTCTCATAGAAGCCAAGATTGGAAGGTTGTGTTGGATTTACAGTGCAAATTTTGATTCCCATTCTACCATCTTTTCTGGGTATTTGGGATTGTCCTAAGAAAACAATAAGATAGTGGTGGTACAAACATATAATTTATGATCAGCAGCATCTTTAAACGAATTCTCATTCCTACTGTTTGTTTTGGCTTATTCTTAGTAATCAAAACATAAACAATTGATAACGCACTCAACAACTGCCAATTGGTATAAGCCGCAAAGACCTGAGTTTTTCATCTAAACTATAGACAGCAGAGGATTCCACCTGTGTTTGGTTTCAGGACACATGAATTTTTGCCCGTTCAATAATTTTGACCTCATACCCTCGACTTTCGATCCAAGCTTTTTGATTCACATTCAGCCATGTCAGTGGAAACGTTATTTTAAAGGAAACTGATCAAAAAGTGAGAATTTCGAGACACAAACCTCGAAATGTTCTACTTTTTTACTGTTAATTTCACGGAAAACATGAATTTCATTGCTCCAGACAATCAGAATCCTTAATTTTGGTTATGAACACGACCACTCTTTGAAACCTTAATTTAATGTTCAAACTTGGGCCCAATTATATGGAGTAGCCCGACAAGATCTGCCTCATAGTCCATTCAAAATATGTTAACCATATATTAATTGTTTTATGAAAGGAAAAAAAATCTAGCTCCACCCCTGATTGCGAAAGACAAAAAATCCCACAAAAATGAAAAAAGAATATACAAGTCATGGGCTTGGTGCTGGGTGTGCAGGTCACCATTTTGCTGGTCTGCATCTGCATGAAGGCACCATTAATCTCTCCATCTCAATATTTGTGTAAGTAGTGGCCCGTTGTTTTGCAGTTACCTCTGTTCTAATTTTCTTTCCCATGTTGCTACAAAAAAGTGCAGCATGGTTCGAGTTTGACACGCAAGTTCCAGTTAGCCAGTATTTAACTGTTCCGTTGCTGTATATCATTTCTAGTGTAGGCAGCATATCTTCATGGCTAAAAATATGGAATGAATAAAAGTTCTTACCATCAAAAAGACATGATTTTTTTCCTTTGCATCCTTGTATTGCCGAATGCATTGGAAGAAGCGGCATATATATGGAAGAACCAGCACCAAAGGAATTGCAACAGAACGACTACCGCAAACAAAATCGGCTTCAAACCATGCAACTGTTGCAACCTGAAACCAAATTTTTTTTCTTTTCAATAACAAACTCACACTCTGTTGCTCCAAAGAAGAAAATAAAGAAAAAAACAGTAAACAATGAAAAAGAAAGATAAGTGATTATGGAGTGAGTTTTTTATATTAACCGAGTTTTTTATATTAAAAAGTTGAATTCCTCCATTCATGCTTCCCGTCCTTCCTAGAAGCAACCCCAACTTACAATTTTCAGAATTCTATTTAAAAAATAAATAAATACAAAAAAAAATCTAATACTGCGGTTTTGGCAACGTCAAAATCAAGTGTGAAAGTCATGTTTTGCAGCAGATCTTTAATTCAATGTACCAAAAGTTTGGATGGGTTAGCACAATATCCAGCTACATTTTGGCCATTGGATGGCTGGTCATAACCCCCTTAAAACATGCCTTAAGCTAATACAAACTAATGTATGTATAATTTGTCCTTATTAAGGGTCTATTAGTCATTTTTATCAATTTAAAACAAGCTTAAGTTTGTAACAACTTAGAGCTATTGGCAAACACATTTTGTTTTAGTGGTGGGAAACTTACATTGTGTTTTATGACAGTGTGAAAATGGTTTTTCATGTCACTAGTTATTCCTCAGTCTTCTTCAAATTTCTTTTTATTTTATTGTGTTTTCTTGTTCTAACCGAAGACGGCGTTCCAATTCCAGTGACCTTTGAGCTCAGCCGCCATGAATGAATATACATTGTTGGGGTGGACAAAACATCTCATAATAGATTTTGACTCAAGTTTTGACGATGATTTATCTCTTCAGTAGGACCTGGACAAGCTTTTCTCATTGTCGTTTTTCTCTTACATTGTTTGAAAACCATGCCTTGGTTTTCCACTGGACAATTCATTTAAGACAAATTATCCAGTGAAACTCATTTGAGACAGTTTCCACCTACAATGTCATTTATGTAATGAGCCATGGCCGGAGCCAAACTAGAATTTAGCAATATTGATGTCTATTTTGAGTAAAAAATTCCGTAGCTCTATTATGTAGGCTAAATTCCAGTTTTTTTTTTTACGTTGCAACGTAAATTGAATGAACTTCCATTGGATTAAAATTGTTGCTATTCATCATGAGAATTTGGAGATTGGGCAGGAAGCGACCAACATCTTTAGGGAGATGCCCTCTTAGTTGATTGGCCACCAAACTCAAAGACTGAAGAGTGGATATGTTAAACAAGCTCCCCGGCAGTCTACCAGAGAGATTGTTTATTTCCACATTAAAGAATGTTAAGTGGGTTAAGCTTACCAACTCGGAAGGAATGTTCCCGTGCATATGATTTTTGACCAATATCAAGGAACTCCTGTTTTGAGAGGTTGGCAAAAGTGATTGGAATGGTTCCCGTGAGCCTGTTACCATAAAGGTTTATGCCCTTGAGTACGAACAGATTGCCTAGGAACTCTGGAATGCTTCCATAGAATTGGTTATGTGGTGCTGACATGTAATCACCCCAAATTTTTCCAAAATTTTTAAAGATCCAAAATAGATCCAAAACCTAAGTTCAGATCCAAATTGAGAATTTCAAATCCAAAATTCGAATGACGTTCGAAACGACAAAATTTGAGCGTCGCGCGTGCATAGACCTTCCCTTTGTTTTAAAAACTCATTTCTCACGCCAAAATGTCTTTTTAAACCCAAGTCACACGCTCGAACGAGTCGACAATCGACTAAACCAAAATCAGATTTAGAGCGAGTTCAGAGTCACTCAAAATGGAGTCGACCGCCCATTTTTCTTTAACAAAGAACTTTTTTTTACATATTTTAAATAAAAATGAATGTTTAAACAATATTTTTATTTCATATTTATTTTATTAGATTTTATTAAATTTTATTTAACTTAAAAAAAATGTTTGAGTGCTCGTGCGTGACAGCGCCCGGTGCTGTTGCTTTCGGGCGCTGTTATTTGCTCATCCCCCCCTCTCCTTTTTGACAAAAAATTGCCCTTCAAGGGGCAGTTTTAGTCTTTTTGGGTGGGCAACAGCCCTGCCCACATCAGAAAATGCTTTTACAGGCATAATGACCAATCCCATTTATTTGAAGCCTATTTCTTTTATAAAAAATTGAAAATAATTCAAAATTACGTGAAATTCGGATGAAAATGTTATAAAATTCATAAAAAATCAAAATTTGGGTTTTGGCTCCAAAATCCTCCATAAATACCCCCACAATCCCCCCCCCCACTTGGGTAAGACTGGCCCTTGGGAGAAACCCTAGAGTATTCTCAATTGAAGACCTAGGGTTTCTCTTGAGCTCTCTCTCTCTCCCTCTTCCTCTTTCCATTTTTCCTGTTCCTCTCCAACTTGGACCAAACTATAACTCTCTTGGAGGCATCATCTTGAAGCTCCACTCAGGGGGATCTTTAAGTGAAGGTGTTCATCTACACTAGGTCATTTTTCATTAGAGGTATATAATCATCATCCCCCTCATTCTTCTGTTATTTTCTTTTCTTCTCATGTTCATCTCCCCATAGCCAAAAAAGATAGTACTCAACCTTTTTTAGAGACAAGAGGTTCCTCTCTTATTTTCTTTTCTTCTCATCTTCATCTTTCCATAGCCAAAGGAGATAGTACTCAATCTCTTTTTAGAGATAGGAGGCTATGCTCAAGTGCACCGGGAGCATGGAAAGATGAGATGATCTTTCATTTCATGATTGAATAATGTTTTCTCTTTTATTGAATATAGCATTGTCTTTCTTTCTTTATTTTCTTCTCATCTTCATCTCCCCATGGCCAAAGAAGATAGCACTCAATCTCTTTTTAGAGACAAGAGGCTTATGCTCAAGTGCACCGGGAGCATGGAAAGATCAGATGATCTTTCATTTCATGATTGAATTATGTTTTCTCTTTTATTGAATAGAGCAATGTCTTCCTTTCTTTATTTTCTTCTCATCTTCATCTCCCCATGGCCAAAAGAGATGGCACTCAATCCCTTTCTAGAGACAAGAGGTTATGCTCAAGTGCACCGGAGCATAGAAAGATGAGATGATCTTTCAATTCATGATTGAATCATGTTTTCTCTTTTATTGAATATACCATTGTCTTTCTTTCTTTATTTTCTTCTCATCTTCATCTCTCCATGGCTAGAGGAGATAGAACTCAATATCTTTTTAGAGATAACAGGCTATGCTCAAGTGAAATGGGAGCATGGTAAGATGAGATGATCTTTCGTTTCATGATTATATCATGTTTTCTCTTTTATTGAATATAACAATGTCTTTTTTTCTTTATTTTCTTCTCATCTTCATCTCTCCATGGCCAAAGGACATAGCACTCAATATCTTTTTAGAGACAAGAGGCTATGCTCAAGTGCACCGGGAGCATGAAAGGATGAGATGATCTTTCATTTCATGATTAAATCATGTTTTCTCTTTTATTGGATATAGCATTGTTTCTTTCTTCATTTTTCTCTCATCTTCATCTCCCCCTGGCCAAAGGATATAGCACGCAACCTCTTTTTAGAGACAAGGGGCTATGCTCGAGTACGTAGGAAGCATGGAAAGATGAGATGATCTTTCTTTTCATGATTAAATCATGTTTTCTCTTTTTGTCAAATATAGCATTGTTTATTTCTTCATTTTTCTCTCATCTTCATCTTCCCTTGGCCAAAGGAGATAACACTCAATCTCTTTTTAGAGACAAGAGGTTATGCTGAAGTGTACCGGTATCATGGAAAGATGAGATGATCTTTCATTTCATGATTAAATCATATTTTCTCTTTATTCAATATAGCATTGTTTCTTTCTTCATTTTTCTCTCATCTTCATCACCCCATAGCGAAAGGAGATAGCACTCAACCTCTTTTTTAGAGACAAGAGGGTATGCTCAAAGGCACCGGAAGCACGGGAAGATGAGATGGTATATCATTTCGTAGTTAGATCATGCCCTCCCTCCTAGTTTAACTTCTCTCTTTCCATCATCCTCCCTCTCTCTCTCTCTCTTTCCTTCCATGAAAATTGTCAATATATTATCCATGCATAGTTATGTGGTTTTCCATTTATATGTGAATGTATGATGGGAATGAGAGTGTGGTTTGGGGTTCTTTATTTTTATCTTCATATTAATTTTCGATGTTGGGAATTGTCCAACCTGGGGAAACCTTCACAAATATGCACATGTTAAAAATGCATTCTCATGTCATTGCTATAGTTTCCTTCTTAATCATCCAATTAGAAACCCTAACGAGTGCCTCGTTATGTGGCTTGATTTTCTTCCATACCTAATGGTGGAAGATTTTTCCTTGTAACAAACCAAATAATAACATTTTATGCTTGTATATAAATCATATTTTACAAAATATTTTTAAAAGCAAATGCCATCTCTATTGTGGCTTTGGAGATTTAGCTTAGGCTCTTGCATGAGTCCAAGCTCCCCTCTGGCCCACATCGAAACTTGAAGTCCGTTATTTTCCATTTCTTGATTTTAAATCTCATGAAGACATGTATGTATGTACATGTTATATACATATATATGTACATGAGGATTTTCTTTTCTCTTTTTATATTTCTACACTTTAGTTTTCAAATTTTCATATACATATGAATGCAAATATACATGTGTTATATTTTCTCCCTCTAGAACTTTTTGTTCATCTTTTCAAGATGAATGTCTTATCCTACAAATTCCTTACATATATATATATATATATATATATATATATATATATATATATATATATACACTTCATTTTTAAAAGATTATACAAATACGTATACATACATATGGAGAATAATATCTCCTTTTATTTCAAAATCTTTCATCTAATGATCTTTGAAGTCTTTTTTTTTCTCTCTCTCTTTCTTTTTATAAGAATGTTGCATGTCATCCATTCCTTTAAACATTTTCTCATGATCTTTTATTTACCGACTTCACTATGACCAAAAATCAAGTAATGACCCAATATTGGATTCATGCTTGATGGTCTACAACCCCAATCCATTTCCAAAAACTTTTCCTTCTTATATATGATATTTACCAAAACAAAAATCTTAGATGAATGTTATGGTAGGAATGCTCTTAGATGAATGTTATGGTAGAAATGAATGATTTTTCTTTCCAATCATATAGGATCAATGCATTCTCACCTGATTTTTCTTTCCAATCATATAAGATCAATGCATTCTCACCCACTTAATTTCACTTATGATCACAAGCACCTCTCCAAAAGAACTTAAGCAAGATGAGATGAGGCTCTAAGTAGGTGGTAACCAAATTATAGCAAAATCTCAACCCCACTTAAAGTCTTAAGGGAATACTAAAGTGATTTCAAAATGATTTCCCAAGCTTTTCAAATAATATTTACTAATTCCACTTTTTTTCCAAAACATTTCACATTTTCAAGCAACTATTCAAGAATATTTTCAGAAGTTTGAAACATCAAACTTTCAATATTTTTCTACACACCATATATAATCAAAAGGATGTTTAAGTTAAAATGAAATGTACCAATGATGAACATAGCCCTTGGATTGATTACACCAGGTAAAGGCACCGGGAACAGTCGATCCTCGTACCGACGGGCGAGTCCCTTTCTTTCCTATTTCAAAACAAAACGTCATTTTTCTGGAGCACTCCAAAACCAATCAAAAATTTTGGGATGCAAACATGACATTATTTGGAGACCTTGACAATGGCTCAGTGTTTGCGGGATCAACCCCTCAAAATTGTTTTTTCTTATAGAAAGATTTTCTATCTGAGGGTGGCAACTAAAATTAGTGGGAAGATGACCATGGAAACTGTCATTTGTAAGATCAAGAACATGTAAGAGGGAGAGATTGCTAATGTATGAATAGAGAGTACCTTCAAGTACTGTGTTGCTAAGGTTCAGACATCGACCCTTTGTGAACCAGGACTGCATGAAGCTCCCTTCCACACACAGAAGGAGATATGGGAATTCCAATTTGATAACACAATATAAGGGTCTTTAGTGACAGAGATTTGAAAGACAGCAATCTGAATTGATCAGTCACATTGCTCAGAGAAAGAAGTGCTGAGGGCACCTCCCCTTGGCCGAGAACCACAATCAAGGTGAAGGAAGACAAACATAAAAGAAAGACAAGCGCCTGAGGTGACCAACCAGTGGTTGCCATGCCTGTCCAATTTGTTATGCAGAACATGCATGAGCAGGAATTCAATGTCTTCAATTTATGTATAGATTCTCTTCTAGAAAATTTGTCTTTTCCTTTTTTCAAGTGGTAGAAGGCTCGGGTCTTACTGCTTTGGAACACATTGTTTCATATTTCCAAATTGAGGGGCAGGCCTCATAATTACATCAATGAGACTCTTTTTTGTTTCCCTTTACCACTTTCAATTCTATTCAATCCCAAATCAAAGTTCTCAATTGAGCTTATTTTTTCCCTAGATATCCCAAACTGGTTTCGACCATAGTCACAAATATGCTGTCCTCCTTTTAAATGGTGAGGTTTTTCTATCATATAATATGGTAACATGGAGAAAACAGAAAAAATGTGGTAAATTTTAAAAAAATTGAGTAAAACTTAAAAGTTAAGGAAAAATAAGTTGAATGGTAGGCAATTTAAAAACATAAATAGATGGGAAGCAAATAAAATTAGAAGTTGGAAACGAGCAGTTTATCCCTAAAAAAGTATGAAAAAATGTCTAAAATAAAAAACGGGAAAAAAAACAAAACAAACTGTAAAAAAGTGTATCCTTATTGTGGCATATTTTTTTTTCAAAAAGTTACTTGAATCGGCTGGTTTGTTCAAATTTATGCTAAATCAATTTGATCTAGTCCTTTGTCTTTAAAAAACTTATTGTTTTCTATTATCTTTTACACGTTGTTTAATCATTTTCCAAAAGAACATAATTTTCATATTTTGTGCTTATTAACAACCAAATCGTTTAGTACAGCCATCATGGTCAGATTGTGACGCTGTTAAAATCATCTTTTAAAACGAGTGGATGAAGTTGCCTAGCAACTTCCATGTTGTCGGTTGATCTGCTGATTTAAATGACTTCTTTGTCAATAAGCATAAAATATGAAAAATTATATTCTTTTTGAAAAATAAATAAACAGCATAAAAAACTAATTAAAAACCTTTTTTTGATACAGGTGGACTGGATCAAATTGACTTAGCAAAGACTCGAAGCAACCGGCTGATTCAAGCCAATAATATTTCTAGCTAATCCGATTCAGTTGTGCTAGCGAAAAGTTGAAGCAACTATGCCATTCGTGCTATCGTGGCTCCCCATATAGAAACTAATCAAGCAACATTTTCATGAATGATGAGAACCACCACTTACATATAGGTTGTAAGAGTTGACAACCAAAATTAGGTAGTAAATATAATCATAAAAAAACTCACATTGGTTTTTTTTTTTAAAAAAAAAAAACAGTGATAAAACATGAAAAATAAGTCCGCTGAATAAAACGGCAAACAGATAATGTTTTTTGAAAAGAATGCCATAACAAAAAACGTGGTTTTCCTTCCTTTTCATATTTTTTCAATTTTTTTAAAAAATTACCATACTTTTTTTTTGCATTTTTTTATTCAAATACAGTTTAAAATAAATGTCTTATATCCAATATTCACATAATACAAAAGTCAGTCTTCAACTTATCATAACGTGATTTGAATTCGGTTGTGTGTTTAAAAGTTAGATTCAGATTTAGTTGGATATTTAAAAGTCAAGTCGGCTCGAAGGAGACGAGACATGCATTTCCAGCATATTAAATGCCTATGTTCAGTGGTCAAACTCTACGTAATTCTTTTCTTATCAGATATTTCTTACTAGTTACAAAGCTTTTTATTGTTAATTAATTTTTATACTCTTCAATTCATTTTTTGTGAAAGGGAATTTGGATTTTTAATTTTTTTTCTTTATCCAAAGATGCAATCACATTCAAAAGTCAGGTTCAGACCTAATGCTTATCTCGGATCCAAATATGATGAGGATTATGTAGAATTTCCTATCAAAGACCTCCAAAGAATCAACTCATATTGAGTGAGTCAGCTGCATTTACTGGCAGCGTCTCGAATGCCAAAGGTTTAAGTAAACTGTGGCTGAAAGATGCAACAGCGACAGTCATATTTGGATCATTTACTTAAATGCGTTGTGCAGTGCATAGCCATTATACTCGACAGGCATTTAATATCCTATTTACATAAATTGTCAAAACCATAGTAAGTGGTCTAAGTAAACTGTGGCTGAAAGATGCAACAGCCACAGTCAAAACCATGGCAAAAGGTTAGTTGCCACAAGGGTTATTACCACAACTACTTTAGTTAACAGCCACGAGCAAGACCATGGCTGAAAACATCTTTAACCACGGTTTTTGGGTGTATTGGCCATGGTTTTGATTGTGCTTAGTAACATTTTTTTTGTGTGTGCTATGACTTAAGGGATCATTTGATGGTAGAGACACTTTCTAAGTATCCCACCAATTTGCCCTAAAGATCAAGAGAGATTCATTGAACACTATAACTACTGTTTTACAAACCTGCTCCAATTGTTGGGCTAGATTCGTGAGACATTCAAAATTTAAATTATTCCTAAGGAGGATTAGTTTAAATTCAGCAAAAAGTCAAAATTTAAAAATTCAAATTTTCTTTCAGAAAAAGAACTGAAGAATATAAAAATTGATTAAGAAGAAAAAAAAAAGTTTTTTATAACTAGTAATAAATGCATAACGAAACAACAGGTCGAGTTGACCACCTTCGATCTCATTCATCAGCCATTAATTTCATGTCCAATTATTGAATCAATGGAAACTCAACACAGCTAGCCATGATGGTCAGATTGCGACGTTGCGAAAATCAGCTTTTGAAACGAGTGGATGAAGTTGCCTAGCAACTTCCATGTTGTTGGCCGATCCGGTTATTTAAAAGACTTCTTTGTGAATCAGCATAAAATATGAAAAATTATATTCCTTTTGAGAAATAAATAAACAGTATAAAAAGCTAATTAAAACAATTTTTTTTTTAAAAAAGCTGGTAGACTGGATCAAATTGAGTTAGCAAAGACTTGAAGGAACCGGCCGATTCAAGCCAATAATATTTCTAGCTAATCTGATCCAGTCCTTGCACAACTATTCAACTATGCTATTCGTGCTATCGTGGCTTTTGCCTTTCGAGTTGAGTTCCTGAAACTTGAATTCGACTCGTTTATTTTTCAAGTATATTTGTAACTCAAACTTGGCTCGTTTATAAATGAGTCGAGCACAAGCCGAGTTTTTTCAAGCAAGTTCAAGTTGCACCCGAGTTGACTCGCTCATTGTACAGCCCTACCTGTTGAACATTTACAATAGAGTTATTGCCACAAATCAGAGGATCGATGTAGTGTTACCAGAATCAGCCCGAATTGGTTGGTGGCTCCCCATATTGAAACTAATCATGCGACATTTTCATGAATGACGAGAACCACCCCTTACATATAGGTTGTGGTAGAGGACAACCAAGAAACAAGCATTCAACAGTCGATGGAGAATTGCTCGATGACAACCACCAAATTTCTGAAAACAAAAGTGAAAGAATTGCTCTCTGTCATTTGATTGTGTTATGTTGTTAGTCGAAAGCAGAATTTATATTGCATGAACAGCTTGTGGTGCAATGGAGAAAGATCAGCATAACTGCAATTAATGCTGATATACACGGTGATGTTTGCCAAGAATTGTCTCAACCCTTCAAAAGCGCACAAAAGCAAACAAGCCAAAACACACAGATACAGATTAGCAGTTAAACTGCACAAAAAGAGAGATTAATATCTACGTAAGACTGAAGGAGCCAAAAAGCATATTATTTGACAATCATTTCTTAGGTGACTTATAGCATAGCATAACCAGTACTCAAATATTTAATTCACAAGAAAAATAAGATCAACATTACTTGCACAAGCATATCAGTGCTGTATATGTTAGAATGTGTGTGAGAACCCAACATTACTTGTCTGAATGATGGAGTCCTTTGCCTAAAGCAAAACCCTCTCTCTCTCTCTCTCTCTCTCTCTCTCACTCTCTCTCTAATTCAGAGAAAACAAGGTTTCTGAAACCCTCTCTCCCTCAAATGAGGGAGGGTCTCAAAAACCCAATGATCTCTGCTCGAGCAAGGGTTTCAGTCGAGTGACGGGTTCAGCCAAACCTGTGGTTGTCAAGATAGCAGGAGTCACCGGGCAGGGAGAGACCAGAGAGGCAATTAGGGTGCAAACCTGTGGAACTTCCGCTTTGGGTAGAATCGCCGTGCTTTCAGCCTATTCTGAGTCTGCAATTATTGAAGCCTCGGCGGGTTGTAACCAACAACACCTTGTTGTTGTGCTGCTGGAGCACCCTTGCTCCCTTTCTGCCGCATATCCATCTTCTTCGACTTCCAGCCTGCATGGCCAGACTGTGGATACCCACCAGCCACGCTCGTCCCACTGCTACCTCCGTCGTGCCACCCTCCATGGGTTCGATTCATCATCTGCCCCTTATCGTTCATCCTTCAGCTTCAAGAGCCAAAGCGAACACAGCAAAACAGAATTCCCCGTCGCCGAACTCCTCCCCAACACAAACCAACCAAATCCGTTACCTGAACCCTCAATATATGATCCCCAATCTCAAAACGAAACGACGTGCTGCGCTGAAAGCGGAATCTATCAAAACCCTCTTCTCTGAACTACACTTCCCTAACGCTCTGTTTGGTTGGAGGGAAAGGGAGGGAAAGGAAGGGAGGAAAAGGGAAGGGAAGAGAAAGGGTAGGGAAATGAATGAAATGGAAAGGAAAGGAAAGAGCTAATTAAAAATCTTGTTTGGATAAGAATGAAATGAATGGTTAAAATCATGTTTGTTTAGACTACATAAAGGAAAGGAAAGGATATAATTTACAATTCTTTACAATAATACCCCAATCAAGATGTTTAAAAAATTAAGAATGCAATGAGCATTTCTCAAGTAGGCATTAGGCAAGATCAGACAGAGAATACCTCCCAAACTCGCTCAATTGGTACTCAAACAAGAGACTGTTGGAGGAGACCGATCCTTTTCCAAGCACGATAAAATAAAGGTATGTGTGGGTGAAGAAGAAAACCGTGCAGCTTGCTCAAGAACAGCTAATGATCACTGTGAGATGAAGACATTGATAGAGACAATGTAGCTGTTCATGAATCCATTCCCACTCATGGATTCCAATTGATTGTGGTGGCAGGAAGCTTGTGGACTCTAATGGGGAGGCCTTTGGGGAATTCGACAAAGGGGAAGGCGATGGGGTGATCCTGCTCGAAGGGCTCCTATTGGAAGTTGAGCACCATGTGGTGGAGGATGTTCGCCATCTCTGGCTTCACCATCATCTTCATGCCATCGCTTCTTCCTTCCCACACCTGCTGCTGCTCCTCATGAAAATCAGGTGACAGAGAAGAAAAAGGGCCACCGGGCCCTCCCTGCTGCTGAAATAGAGGCACCTGCCTCCATTGCTATGAAGAAGAGAGACAGGATGGGGAGGTGGTCTGGTCTCCGTCACCACAAAATAAATAAATAAATAATGAAAACAAAGAAGAAGAAGAAGAAGAGGCCGGGGAGGAGGCCTCAAAGAAGAAGAAGAAGAAGAAAAGAACGTACCTTCAGCAAATGGGTGTTTAGAAAGGAGGAGGAGGTCCGGTAGGGACGAGCGGCCTGTTTCTCGTGCAGCAGGGGAGGAGGCCTCGGCTCTTCCTCCTCCTTTTTTTTGTTGAATAAAAAAACATTGAAGGGGTATTGTGGGCAGTCAACACTTTTGCTACCTTCTCCCTTTCCTTTCCTTCCCAATCCGTCCGATTTGAGAGGGATTGCATTTACACTACATAATCCCTCCCTTTCCTTCCCTTTCCATTCCCTCCCTTCCCAACCAAACACACTTTACCCCTTTCCCTCCCTTTCCCTCCTTTCTAATTAGCCAACCAAACAGAGGAGGGATTGCTCAATCCCTCCCTTTCCTTCCCTTTCCCTCCAACCAAACAGGCTGTATGAAACTTGGAAGAAAAGTCCTACGAAAAACGATAATCAAAACCTTACCTAACTATGAGAGAGAGAGAGAGAGTTGTGGAGAAATCTAGGGTTTCGAGAATGGATCCCGAGCCCTGTGAAGCTCCGTTTCCGACGAAATCAACCCACTGGTGAGAACAGTAACGGTAGAAACTAGGGCTCACAAAACCAGCAAGAGACAGAAAGGGGAAAGATGGAATAAGGAAGAAGAAAAGAAAAGAGCAGGGATGATGTCGTCAGACCTAGCCACCTGGAAAGGAAAACGAGAACGGCTCAGGAAGAAAGTGAGGAGAAGCGACTGGTCATTCGAGCAAAACGAGGAAGGGTTTCTGAAACCTACCAAATGTCTGTTTTCTCTTAACCTCTTCAAGTGAGCTTGTCCTCCCTCAAACCCTCGCTTGAGCAAAAAGGCCTGTATTCTCTCAACCCCTTGCTCTTAGCAAGGGTTCTTACCCAAACCTCCAGGTGTTTTGGAGACTGAAACCCATTCTAGGTCTTCAAGCTGAAGATTGTTTTTTTTCTTTTTTTAGATTTTTGTAACTTATGATTGTTCCTTTTCCTTAGAAACCTTCTACTACTGCTGTCTTCTTCCATATTTCATACATGAAGCAATGTCGCCCTTTTCCATGAAGCATATGGAAGACTAGAACAAGCAATTAATCGAGTTAAACAAGCCGGTCGAGTCAATCTCGAGCTCGAATACAATTGGTCGAGTCAAGCTAGAGCTACCATTGCAAAGCTCGACTCGAGTTTGAGCTGACCTCAAGCTGACCAAACCAAGAGGCAAGCCGAGCTCTAGCTGGCTGAACATGGGCTCGGCTCGGCTCGACTCATGTCAGCACTACTTCCAAATCGTTAGTGCAAGTTCTAGGTTGGAAGCCAAACTGTCCCTTCAACCACTAAAAGCCCTTGACATGTTTTGGATTCTTTTTTTTAGGACTCAACAATGATACATTGTTATTATCCCATAAATCTGCTTGAAAAAATGGAGTATATTCATGCAATAATTGGGCAAGTTAGTGAAACAACAACGTGGTGTTACTTTTACCGAACAGCCCCTCAAGCTCACCCTTCTCCTAGTCTAAATTTAATGATGCACAGCCACAATTGGCACATACAAAAATACTAATTGCATTTTTGAACTAGAAGAAGTGGTGCTATATTAAATTGTGCAATAAATTTGGAAATCATGAGTGCTATTTGTAGGCTTAATAATCTAAATTAAGTATGAAAAGTAATTACAATAATTCGACCAGAAAAAAAGTCACGACCAAAATAAAGATTTTAAAACAGATTGTAGAAACACTGACTCTAAGGCTAAGTAGTTAATTATATATTCTAAATGATGCTGCACAGTCAAATTTTGAGTGCAAATATAAACTGGAGACAAACACATTACAAGCACATAAATACACTTCATAAAAGTTAAAAAATGAATATCCAAGTACACCTTCTTCCATATAAGTACACCACGTTTAAAAAGAAGAGAATCTTAATTTTTTAAATTGTGAAGCTCGCACGAACACTTGGAACCAAGCAACTTCCGCTCGTCACCCTGTTTGTTAGTGGTCTTTAAACATTAATTAGATTCAAACTTGAAGACACTTTAAACAAGTCATTTTTAACAACTTTTTTCCTTTCAAAACAAAGGCACTGCCAAGAATGGCAGGTTCGAGCCAAGGTGAGCCAGCTCTAATTTGTTCTTGTCTCAAAAGCCAAGATCGAACTTGGCTCGAACGCTCAAGACAAGTATGAGTGGACTAGCTCGAACTCAAACTGCCGATACTAAACTCAGGCAAAAATAGGGCTGGAGCTTAGCCAGACAATATTTAAAAAAAAAATAAAGAAAATTCAATTTGAACATGAGTAGGAACAGCCAGATTAGAATTTAGAGTTGGAACTTGCTAGAAAGGGGGGAATCCGATTTTGCTGTTTATTGTCGTGATGATATTGAAAATTATCTTTACACGTTATCATATTGATCTTGATCTTACTCAAGTTTATGTAAATGGAGCTTGCCAAGCTCGAACTCTACTCGTTTACTTAACTTTAACCCAGACACGACTCATTTATTAGATGAGTCGAGCTCGATCTGAGTTTAACTAAGAGACGTCAGAGTGAACCAGAGTTGGCTCAAATCATCAAGCATCCATAATACTGTGGTGGCGTCCTGCTATGGAGTAATTGAATATCCCATATGTCACAGAAGAAGATACATCATGCCATGGATTGTCCAAGAAATGCTGCAATACTTCATGCAGTGAACAAATAATACCATCTAAACTGAGAAGGAAAGCATCAAATAGCTGACTGGTTATATGCGCCATACTGGTGCAACAAATTTTCATGTGCAAGTATGGTTAATGATGACTAAAATACCCTTAATTCACACTGAAAAAAACTTTTGTAAAGAAAAAAATGGAAATGAAAAAAGTAAAAAGACTATAGATCACATTTCTTTTTTTAACAAATGACCAAAATGTCCTTCCATCATTTACCATGTAACGTGCGCACTGCGCACACAATTTTCTCTCTCAAATGGCAGTCATTGGGGCAGCGAGTTTGGTATTTTTGTCTAAGAAAAAGGTACCCAACCCTTAGGTGCTGGACCCATAAGGATGCTCCTAGGGGCAGAGACAAGGGGGGCCATGGGGCCATTGCCCTACTTCAATTTTTTTGAAAAAAAAAATTATATGTAAATTTAAAAAAAATTCACTTCTTCTATATAAAAATTTTGGAAAATGGTATTTTGGTCCCAGTCAAAATTTAGAAACTTTAATTCAGACCCCCCTCATGAAAACTTTTTGGATAAGCCCCTAGATGCTCCTATGTTAAGCTTGCTTTGATTAACATGATAGTCAGGAGAGCTTAATGGTTTTTGTAAGCCCATCTGCAATCTGTTCTTTGGATGATGTACGTCTCACAACAATAGTGCCTTGAGCAACTTTGTCCTTAACAAAATGAACATCCACTTCAATGTGCTGCCTTCTATTATGAAAAAGTTGGAATGTCTGCTATGATTTTTTGTTCTTATTCCAAGTTCAACTATAAATATGTCTACCACGTTGCATCTTCAGCTATGTTGGCCACTGCATGACATTCGATCAGCCTCTATGCTACAATGAGAAACACTGTTTTTTTTGAACTTTCTGCAACAAGATTTGGTCCCAAGAAGGCTGCATAAATGTTGACCATCGATCGATCATTTGGGCATTCAGCTCCATTTGGATCGCCATATATATGAACTTCTTTGTTCTTGGATGGTTTGAACTTTGAAGATTAGACCATAGTGAATGGTAGCTTTTAAGAATCCTAATATTCTCTTGACAGCTCCCCATTGAGATTCCATAGGATCCGAAATAAATTGGCAGAACCTTGTAATTACCCCAAAATTTTCAAGTTTCGTATATATCTAGCATTTTCACAATTATTTTCAACAATTTTGGGTCTCAAATACTTCAATTTATCACAGTTCTGATCCAATTACCCTCTAATTTGGTTATTGACTATATTTTCGAACTCATCTGAATTTAAATCTAAACTTCCAACCCAAGCCCTACCTCAATCTAGGATGATAATTCATGACAAATCTAGATCTAAACCCCATCCAAAATCCCAAGTCAAGATCCAAAAACAAGCCCGAGATAAATGTTAGATTATGCATTTTGGATATCAGATTTTGGATTTCATACTTTAGATTTTGGATCCTGGATCCTAGGTATTGGATATCAGATCTTGGATTATAGATCTTAGATTTTGGATTTTAGATTTTGGATATCATATTTTGGATCTGAAGCATTAGATTTTGGATTTTGTATCTCCAATTTTGGATATTGAATTTTGATCTCCAACCTTGGACTTTGGATAGTTGATCTCAAACCTTGAAATTTAAAACAAGAATATCTCAGATCTTGATCTTAGTTTTTGCATTCAGATCTAAATTTTTTTTGTTACGTCCATGTTCTACAAGACTCCAGGTCTATGTAACCTAGTTCTATTTCTTTGGTATTTTCAAGCATGAAAAAATGCATGAAGCCAATCTCATAAACATGCCGATGGCCATATCTATAAAATTATTTTCTGTAACAGTACGAAGTTCAATGATGCTATTTCATATTGAAATCGTGGAAGCATTGCAATATGTGACCCATATCTCGCTGTTATTGCCTTCAGTGTGAATAGGGGAAAAGTGAATTCCTTGAAGCATTTTTAAGATTAATCTAATTAATGTTTAAAGAGCATTAACAAATAGGGTGACGAGTGCAAGTATGCCGGGTTCTTGGGGTTCTTGCAAACATTACAATTGTAAGATTCTCATTTTTAAACAAAGTGTACTTGGATACTCTGTGAGGGATAAAGTCTTTTTGACCTTTATCGGGTTTATTCATGTGCTGGGAATGTGTTACTATGCAAGATGAAACTTGGACTAGGAGAAGGATGAGAGCTTAAGAAAATAATCCAAAACATGTCAAGGTTCTTTTGTGATTGAACACTTGAGGTTAGTAAACTGGGCCTTTAGGCAATTCCGCTTACAATGGAACCTTGAATTTGACCTGGTTTGACCAAGAACCTGGCTTGGTTCTCAGGAGAGGAAGCAACTATCTGAATTAACAACGTAGAAAGCCATACCAGCATTCTCACTCATTTTGTTGGCCAATTCATTCCCAAATGCCTTTACCAAGTAAAAAGCTCGTCAAAAGTTCGTTGACCATCTGGGTGAATGTAGTGGACCTAAGATCCGGTAGAGAGCCGATCCTCCTACCCAATTTCTTGTCTCCCCAAGGTACAAGATCTGTTTTCAGTGCTTTAAAGGTACTATAATCTTGTTGTGCTCCAATTTGTGCATTGGTGACCCCTCTTTGTAGCAGAGGATGTTGACACCCCTAACACTCAAAATAAACATAGTTGACATTGCCATCCGACATATATAAAAAAAAAATAGCAAAGTTAGAATAATTATTCAAAGTAAAGCTCACCAAACATCATAGTGCTTAAGGCAATCACTTTTTCCATTTAAGTGTTAAAAAAGCAGCATAAATCCACCAAAAATAAAAGATACAATTTATACAACCAAAAGCCTCATTCAGTGGGTTGCAACATGAACATGAACATGTAGACACACATTTATATGCATTGATAGAACAAGAAAAAAGATGGAATGTAACCTGAACATTCCCTTGGGCCACAAAGCAGGGTTATTTATTAATCATCTGATGTCTGCAGTTATTTCTTTTTATGTAGATGAGCCCACCACTTCTAGTGGATTTATTGACTACTTGAGATGGACTAAGACCCATCTCCCAATAACTTGTTTGGGTATGCCTCTTTGTCAAGGGAACTTCAGAAGTGACTATTGTGCGGAATTTGAAGGGAAAGTTACAGAAAAATTATCATTCTAGAAGTGCCGCTAGCTCGATCTCTTATTGTTTCGATGATAAAAATCCGGAAAAAACCGTGAAAGACTCAACCTGTACCAAGGCTTGCTGTGTTGCGGGGGATTGTCTCTTGCAGAATATCTTCTGATTATTATTTTTCTCCTCTAACGGACTTGTGTTCTTGATCGTTGCACTCATTTTCTCAAAATTGGAAGAATTAAGATAATATTGTCTCAAACTTGGAAGAATTAAGATAATAAGATCGTTTTGCATTAGAACCTTTTCTATCAGTCTTTGAGATTTGAAAACTTTGGTGAATAAATGGTTGGTTGTGTGAATATTTTGCAAAAAAAAAAAGTGAAGATTTCTTAAATTCATTTGAAAAGTCGAATAATTTAGGTCTTTTACCCAGGTTCTTAAGTTTTCCAAATGTAACATTATTACCTCTCTCTCTCTCTCTCTCTATATATATATATATATATAAAAAAAAAAAAAAAAAAAAAAAAAAATATATATATATATATATATATATATATATATACATGGTTGTACATTACATGACACTGAGGTAACCGAGTGGTAGCCATGCCTGCATGCATGAACAGGAATTACAAGTCTTTAATTTATGTATATATTCTCTTTTATAAAATTTCCCATTTACTTCCTGAAAATGTAGAAGACTCAACTCCTCCTCTGGCACACATTGCTTCACATTTCCAAATCCAGTGGCAGTTCATGATTACATTTAAAAAATTTGAAAAAAGTGCAAGAAATGAAAAAAACAGGAAAATAAGTGAAAAATGAGAACAAACATGTTTTTTGCTTTGGCATTTTTTTCAAATTTATTTTTCATGTTTTTAAAACGGATTTTATAAAAAAAATTGCATTTGTTGTGACCATATTTACTAACTAATTTTGGTTGTCATCTATGGCAACCTGTGAGTGGTGGTTGTCGTCAGTAAGACAAACATGTGCAACAACTCAGAGAGAAAGTTGCATGCATTTAGTGCACCATGCGCAATAAAAGAGGAAAAACATTTCTTAATTTATTAAAAAAAATGTCCTAGAAAAGTCTAGTGTAAGGTATCACCAGCATGAACTAAACAAAGGTAAATATTGGTTATTACCAACATCCTGTCACGTCGGGAATAATCTATTATTTCCAAGATGCTAGTGGCCTTGGGTAAAATTCTACCGACAGCTAGACTGTCCATCGGTAAAATATAACTTTCCACTCATTTAAACAATTCGACGAAAACGCTTGGTGGGTGGCTAAAAAGGCAGGTGATGGAAAACATTCTAGGCAGGTGATGAAAAACATTCTAACATCCAAAAAAGCATTCAAATGACAACCTATGAAAATAATGTTCTACGAATAATTATATGTGAACTTGAATTAGACGTGGTTTAAATTTGAGGCAAAAATCCGGCAACAATGCGCTGTAATCCAACAATAACAAAAATTAGAGTAAAATTTAGGTTTTGTAATTGTGTAGACATTTTATACAATTAATTATCAAATTGAAGGTACCAAGGTCAACAAACATTCTTCCAAAATTTCACATTCGCTAACATCCTAGGCCAACTCAAGCGAAAGAACCCTCACAGCCCGACAATTAAGCCATTCCAAGAGTGCACTACTATGTGTTTTCTGCAGCTGTACAAACAACTCAAATTGTGTTGCTTCCATTGGCTGCTTGGCAGATCCATGCCAAAGCAGTCCTTTCCAACAAGCATCTCTCAATTGCCCGCAACTTGGCTTAATTGTCCACTTAACCGGTACAGTGAAACCTCCCTGGCTTGCTGTGACAATCATGGAGAACCTCTCCATGATACAGCATGGGCAAAATTTAAACAAGAACACTTGCAAAGTGATCTCGGGACATTCATCATCTTTTGGCTATGTGGGAACCCTTTATAGTCCAATGACCCTTCTTCATTGCCTACAACAAGCTCAACAGTCTGCACTCATCTATGGTCCTCATGGCCTTACATGTTGGCAGCTTCAATTACCACCAGAAAGGCATACGAGATTGAAGTGATGGTCAAAGCCCCGTTTGAGCATCCTTCATGTGTCTTTGCAACTCACTCTAGCCAAGGCAATCACTAGTTACCAACTAGCATGAAGATGTTATTCGCAACCTCATGATATTGGCAGGCCTTCTTCCGTGGATTATGCAAGAAGACGTGCATCGTTAGGTCCTGGACAGCACGATACTTGGGACTTGGATGGTGAGAGGCCCACTCATTGGGCCTTGAGAACAAGTACCATTTTAAAGGGAGTGGGTTGATGTCGTCCCCGCTTGACCTGCATCTGTCACTATGCCCTTTGTAATGACAAATCTTCAACTTCTCAAGGTCATCTGGAAGTTGCAAAGCCTCCAAAACACCACTTTGTTCCGAAGCACTAGTGACTTTGTCATCACCTTTGTGCCTGAAAGTGTAATTCCAAACTGATTAGACCAAGTTTCTCCTTAAGCAATTGTGCTTTTTCTGCATCGGTTGCTTTTAATGTTGCCCCCAAACCTTCTATTGACAACTTCCCTTTTAGTTTATTCAAGCTTCGTAGTTCTCTAATATTGCATCCCCTTGTGTTTGTGCTACATCACATACAAGAAACTCTTTTAAGGTCCATAAATTGCTAAGCTTGCCCAAGCCTTCAGCTATAAAACTCAAACACCAAGTACTTTCCAGCCTGAGATACATTAAGTTCCAGTGTTCAAACATTTCCTTGGGTCACTCAATAATATTACTATTATTCAAATTCAACATCTCCAAGTTACAAAGTTTGCCAATTGAACTAGGCAACCGTCTAACTCTAGAATAGCTTAAGTCCAGATACTTTAAAAGTGCAAGATCTCCAATGGAATTTGGAAGGTCATGGATCCCACAGCCCTTCAATGACTACACCCTCAGCCACTTTACTTTGATAATGCATGCAATATTAACCAAATGCCAATCAGCCAATAATGTCCGCAAACTTATTTGCTGCTCCTGAGGCACCATGCATGAGCAGTTCTGGATAGTCTATGCTGAGCAGAGATAGATGTCGAGTGTGCTCAGTAGCAGAAGCATGACTATATTCCTCTCGACCTATATGTAAGTCAAGATCATGCAAAATATCATGTAGTTCCAGTTGCTTTTTTTTTCAGTTTCTTCAATAAACATCACTTTATCAAATCATTAATACATTGATTTGCAGTCAGTTTGGCATCAATCCCTTCGTTTTCCTCAATTAATCCATGAGCCAACCATTGCATGACCAGTTCATCCCTTCCTATCACATAATCCTTTGGATAAATGCTGCAATATACAAAACAATTCCTCAAATAATGTGGCAAGTTATCGTAGCTCAATATGAGACCAGGAACAATGTCACCACATCCAAAGGATGATGATGAGGCAGACATGTTCCATTCCAAAATCCCACTATCTGCAATGACCTCCCAATCCTCTTTTTCCATACTTCTTGACTATCTTATTTTCAATAACTTTTTGCAGGAGTTGTCTTGCCAATCCCGCCTTGACCTGTCATGGAGATAATAGAAATACCTACATGTATATCCAGCGCACTACTCAGCGTAGCTCCATCAAACAAGAGCTTTTTGATTATGGCATTCTTATCACCCTCCCTGCCTATGGGTGGTTGTACACCACTAACAGGACCTTCACCACTCACTTTTGGTGTTGTTTTGATCATACCTAAATCCACCATTTCCCTATCATTATTTATTTCATCAAGCCTTTGGTTGATTTTCTTGATTTCATTACCAAGCTGGTAGGGAAAAGAAACATGTTCTTTAAAGCACGAGTATAGAGTATTCCAAGGCTTTCGTACCTTTCTATTTAATGCCGAATCCTTCTCCCTTTTGCTAAGCCCAATGTCCTGGGCATCGTAAAAGGCATCCTTGAGCTCACTCTCGATCTTTGTCGCGGTCATTGCTGAAAAGGGGCTTGCTGTCTACCTCCTCGATCGCCTTCTGAAAGCGTTCCAGTTTCCTGAGATCATCTTTTGCATTCAAAATGACCTTCACCTTCTCTTCCAACAAAATGGTTACAGCCCCCAACAAATGAGAAGTAGCTGTTTCTGCAAGTGCATTGATTACTTTTGCCATCTCATCCGTTTCTTAGCAGATGGAAGAGCAGAGAAAGAGAAGCAATTCTTACCCAATGGGAGGGAAGACGCCAAATAAAGATCAAACTGAAAATGAGGAACCATTCAATTTCTGATCTCTGAAATAGGCAGAGGAAAATGGAGATGCTGACAACTCGAGCAACCCTCCCTGTGCTGACCCTTGCTTCAGAATTCGGGTTCTGGCTAATATTATTTGAGAATTAACGTAGAAAGCATGACTTATAAAAATTATATAAGCATATGTAGTTACTGAATTTATAACTAGGTGTGGTTGTGCACCTTTGAATCCAATGGAAAGTCCATATGGTCTAATCACAACAAACATAATTTTTGAAAAAAAAAAACGTGTTAAACGCGTGACAAATATATCAGTGTCTTATGGCTGGGCCGAGTACTCGACGGAACTCCGCACTGAATCTGATTGGCTTCCAATTTGGTCCCAAAAAACCAGTTTAGCTGATAACCTAACAGGTCGGTCTGAGTCGATTTGATGGGGTTCGGCTCGGTTTGGTATGTTATTTAATATAATTTTTATTTGAATAATAATAAATAATTTATTATTAAAAATATATTTTATATTAAAAAAATTAATTTACATTTAAAAACTATTTTTTTTTATTTTAATCGAACAAATACGAATTTGAGTTCTGGATATGAATTTGGGTTTTGGTCTCGATCAGCCTAACATAAAATGGCAAAAAGATTGTTTCTTTGAGAAAACATGAAGCAAGAAAAAGCAAATCTCATCATAACTACCATAGAATCCAGACCTCCCATTATGTCCTGCAGCTCCAACCTGCAACCCATCCCTTCCTCTACATGGGCAACTAATTCTGGCCGCTCCCTTTGAGTACTCAGAGCTTATAGCCCAATTGCTTCTACCACACCTTCGTGCACTCAGACTTAGGATCCCACATGCATGGATGCATGTGGTTTAAGAAGGGATGATTGTAACAATTCAAAAGTTTAATCTCATATGGAAGATTGTGAGAAACCTTAAAATGCTCCTAAAGGGAGTTGTTAAATGATTTGTTGTCCTGGTTCGTAGCTTTTTTCAAGCTGAAATCGAAATTGCTAGGAGGTGGGTTGTGATCTACAAGACTATAAACCCAAGCATAGGAGTGGGTTGGGTCGTTATGGTGGTATCAGAGCACGGTTCAACATTCAGACTTAGGGTTCCACATAGACAGATGCATGTGCCTTAAAGGGGGTGTATTATAGTAAAGTTTAGTCTTGATTGTGAGATAATTTCAAGGGCTTATAAAAGAAGATGTTAAACGGTTGGTTGTCTTAGTTTATAACTTTTTTCAGCCTGAAACCAAAATTGTTAAGGAGTAGCTTTGCATTCGCTGGACTAGGAGTCCGAGCCCGATAGTGGGTCGAGTCCTTACAATGACAAAAATGTGAAAGTACCATGCAGTGGTACATTTTTTAGAAAGCCTTTTGCTGAGTGAGAGGAATATGTCAGTGGCCTAGTGAGAGCTGAATCTACCAACAAGATCAAAGTTTGTGTCAAGCGTAGTTGGCAACCCGTGCATTCGGATGCCAACTGGGTTACCGAATTGCCTCAGTGACTTGTCCAAGTTATAATAAAATGCTTTTACTGTTGTTTTTGTGGTGTTTAAAGATTGAAATTTGAAAAATTATGTTCTTTTGGTGGTCGCTAAAATGAAAAAAATAAAAAACGAAAAAAATGTTTCTAAAAAATAGTAATACGAAAAACATCATAGGAAACCATTATTATGGATTCGATTTTCATTGGAGGATATAGAGTTTCTCATGCATCTCTCATCCTTCTCACCCTCTTTTTTCCTCTTATTCAGGTTTGGTCTCATTTTCGTTTGTTAGTTACTGTCCTTCTCACCATCCTCTCTCCCTCTCTCTCTCTCTCTATCTCTCTCTCTCTGCTTTATGGCTTCTCTAGAGGCCAGGATGCTGGATGATTTCTGTCGGACGACTATTAATGCTTCCCATTGGATCACTATAAGTGTTGTTATCTGATCACAAGAGAAAAAAGATGAATGAACAGCCAAACGAAACCCTTGCCTATGAGCTTCCTTTCGAGTTCTGACTAACAACAGAGCTTGAATCATTGCAAATGAGTGTTGTAAAAAAATGGGTATGAGTGACAGATTCGCTGTTTTTTTTTTTTTTTGTATCCAACCAAATTCGGGTGATTCAGAGCCGACTCAGCTATTCCAAGCAACCCGGGTGATTCAGACATGATTCTTTTGAAAATCAGATGTGTACCGATCAAACCTTGAACCATGACTCATTTCCTAGCGATTCAAGATGACTCAAGCGATTTCTGAGTTGGATCACCGAGTTTGCCAACCATGGTGTTAGGGAGTGTGGACAATATACCTTCAACTTCATTCCACATCTCATCTCCTTGACTCAGGAGCATGACTCAGAATTAAATCCAACTAACCATCAAACTTGCCAGTACTTTCATTGGCAGTTATGTTATGCCCACAGCTCCTACCTCATTAACCCAAAAAGATAACACCCATAGGAATCGAACTAATGGGCACGTTCTCATCGACAGGGAGTGGAAACACAAATTTTTCATGAGAAAGGCCAAATTATAGTTTCAAAATTTTAACACGGCCGAAATATGATTTTTCACAAATTTGTATAGGATAAATGATTAAAAAAAAAATTACACTTGAGTTGTTATAGCTCCACCCCTGCTCATCGGCTTGCGAGCCTAACCGGAAATGCTATGTCCCACGGGACTATATTGCCTCTGGATCACATGCCATGGTGGGGACTCCTGAGATCAAACACAATCGGATAGGACCCACTTCAGACAATGACCAGGGACCTCATTCAAGCCATGTGCCCACGCTTTCGCAGTTGGCCGGCCGCAGTCTCTGATCATATCCTTGAGATTTATGGTTGCAAACAGAGACAAGTTGCGAACAGATAAATACATTAGAAGATGACAAAAGCCTTGAACCAGATCAGACCTATTCACGCTGCCTGCTTGAATTCCCGCCGCAGAAACAAATTTGAAAATTAGCCGCTAATTCATCTACAGAATGAAAAAACTCATCATTCTCTTCTTCAAAAGAATGATATGATATTTCCATGGTATAAATTTCTTTTCTTCAAAAATTGTGAAGCCACTAATGGAGGGGGTGTTCGATGAAGGATGAATTGTGGAATTCTAACATTAAGATTCTCTAACAAAGAATTTTGATTCTTTTTTTGTAAGCCCATTCTTGAATCAAAAATTCTAGAATCGTGAATCTTATCTGAGGTGTAGAATTATGATTTTAGAATTTCTTTCATCTCCCTTTACAACACATCATGATGGTTTTAGTTCATGTTTTATCAAATGCATCATTTTCAATTCTGAAATCAAAATTTCAGGCTAGCACAAAGGAAAGCTAGAACAGGAATTTTTGTTGTAATTCTATTTTTGAGGTGGAATTTTGTTCATAAAATCAAAATTCAAGGCTTTCAAACACTTTTGAGAGACATCCTCATCAACCGACATTGTATGCATCACTGAACCAAAGGTCTGCCAAAGAAGCAAATTTGAAAATGCTTAAAATAAAATGCCATTTATTAGGCAGAGTTCTTTCACAATTCTTCTAGTTTTAGGCTCTTCAAATTCCCTAAACCAACAAGAATGGGCAAGAAGAGTTCTGAAGCCAACAGTAATGTGATTCTTGCCATCTATTCAGAACTCAAGAGTACGCTTATCAGGTGAGAATGCTTCAAAGATTTTACCCATTGAAGACAGTGATGCAGAGTCCAATGAAAGGGTTTCTTTTCTCATTAGCTAAAAAGAATTAATCTAAAGGATTGGATAGAAGATAAATGTTAGACTTTAATCATTTTCAAACTAATAGTTGTTTTGGAGTTGAATCTGCCGTCTCTCAGTTATAGAACTATGAGTATTTCTTATTGCTATGTGGTGAAATGACTCCTCGAGATTGAAGCTTAGAAGCGAAAAGTGGTAGGTAGGCCTCGGCGATAAACATTCAGAGACACCTGACGGGTCTTAGATGAGCACCTAAGCACGGCCTAGACAAGGAAGAAACAGTAAATGAAAGAAAGAAAGACAAGAGGCAAGAAGAACAAGAAGGAAAGAGGGAAACAACAAAAGAAAAAGAAAGAAGAAAGGTAAAAGTAGAGGGGAAAAGGATTTAAAATAATTCTTTTCGTGACTATTAAGGGTTGAAGAAACATGCAACGCAGCTTGTTTTTCCCCTTCCAGAAAGTTGAAGGAAAACCAGACCTGAACCCTCTTGAGAGGATAGATTCTTTGGATGGCTTACAGACCTCTGGCTTTTAAGTTTACAGGTTCAGATTAGGCAGAAAAAAGCAGCACATGTAAACAGAATTATGACAGTCACACAAATCTCACTATGCCAACACATTTGGTTCTAAAGATCAAGAGTCTCCCAGCTTATTACCCGGTCATGTTAAGTCCCAATAAATTAAATATAAATATGACGTAAAGCATCACTCGGAGGTTGATATACACAAAGAAAGTCATATATGATTGAAATGTAAACAGATAGGAGTTTTATATACAATTATAATATTTTATTATGATTAATTATATTTTATATATTATTATATATTAAAAAATATATTTATTTTTTAATTTAATCGGGCATGGATCAGGCTTGGATTTTAGGTGTTGGACCGGCCGGAGTTCGACTCCTTATCGAGCCAGGCTGGGTCGATGCCCAGGCTTAGACGTAGAACCTGCGTAGCCTTGCATGAATGTGCCGGCTTGGGCTTGGAGCACATGGCTCTGTTGAGGGCCATCAACCACAGAGGGGTACCTTGAAGAGTGGGTGGCAGGGCAGCCAAGGCGAAGATAGGTTTTTGTAGTCGATGTCCAATGGTCTAGGGCTAGTCGTGAACAAGAGAGTAGCTTTCGCGACCAGGCTGAGGCTGACGCTGCTAGATAGTGAGAAGGCTGAAGCAGCGGCAATGAAACAGGCCTGGCTTGCCTCAGTGTAATAGAATGTTAATTACTAATTTTTAAAATAAGTTTTACTTTTATATATGTAATATAGATATTTTAACTTTTGTTCACTAAAATTGAACTGTGCAGGGCTTAGGCTTAAGCCCAGGCACTGATCAAATGCCAACCAGAGCCTGGCCGTGGATGGCTGGATGTCAGTCTTCGACAAGACAGCCTCTTGGCCGAGGCCCGAGCCTACCAGTAAGGGACGGGTGGTAGTGTGGCAAGTTGCTGGCCGCAGGTGGCTGCCAGTAGATGTCCTTAGCCATGACTGATGGTTGTTAGGCCTGGTGGCAGCTAAAGCAGGGTCCTAAAGGGAGGGTCTAGGGAGAAAGAGAGAGAGAGAGGGAGGAGGGGGGAGAAGTAGTGGCTGGTAAGCATAGGGCCAATGTTGGTGTTGTGTCAGACTACCAAGTTGTCTTGATATGGGTTCTAGTAGAAGGTCTTCCTCTGAAGGTCTTCCTTTGAAGACCAGGCTACTGGTACTGGCTTTGTGCGCTGGTGAGCAAGCATGGCTTGGGTGCAAACCGATGTACACTGTGGAGCAGCTTGCAATGGTCGGCCTTGAGGAAATAGACAAACTTTGACTGGCATTTTACAGAGAATGGTGGTAGAGTCCAACTTTGGTTCTGAAATATATGGTAGATCTTGGTGAAAGGATTCTGGGATAGAGAGAGAGAGAGATTGGCCAATGGACAGCGGTAAAGGCAGAACTTCCAAAGGATGTTTGTAGAGCCAATGTTGGCTTATGCTTTCTTTTTTTTTTTTTTTAATTTTTCTTTTGTATGCCAAGTGGTTAGCTAAGGGATTCTTTTACAATTTTGTAAAAGTTGTTACTGAGGGTAGTTTGGTCATTTTTATGTGCACAATCTATAAAATTAATGTAGCGGATCATAAAGTTGATCTATTTGGAAGGAGGAAAGGCTGGCGGTAAGCCTTGGGCTGGGCAACCGCCTGGTACCCGGTACCCGGCCCGACTCGGGCCCGGGCCCTGAAGATTTGAGTTTCGGGGTTTTTTTTTTTGGGCTCAGCTCGGCCCGGTAATTAACTGGTCAGGGGCCCGAAAAACCCGACAATAAATTTATTTATTTTTTTTCAAAAATAAACGGGCTTGGGAAGTTTCTTCTCTTCTTTTCGCTGTTTTGCCTAGGACTGAAGTGAGTCTTTGAGGTTGCCAACTTGCAGGAAGGGCGGGCGGAGAGCGGCCGCACCAGTGAGGAAGGGGCTCGCAGACTCACAGTCCTGGAGGAGGAGGCCTTGGGAAAAGGCAGCAGAGGTTGGTGGTGGGAAGTGGACGGCGGCGGCTGGCTTCCATTGCCCAGTTCCATATCTGACTTTCTTCTGATCGGATTGGGGTTAGGGTTGGGAAGGGTTAGGGTTAGGGTTTTCGAAACTTGCGGTTTAGTGGATTAAACCACAATCCGTCCTACTGTTTCCTCTGGTGGTGCGGTGGGTCCTTCGATGATGAAGAGTGCTCACTGCTTCTTCATCTGACTTTCTCCACCTTTTATTTCTCATAATTCTAGCAACCAAGAAAAGGGAGAAAGAACAAAGAAAAGGAAAGCAACACAGAGGGGAAGGGAGAGACCCTTCACAGCAGCAGCAAAATGGGGCTTAGCGACCCTTTACTGAAGCACGGAAAAGCTTGAAAGTCAGAAGGGGAGAGAGACCCTTCACGACAGCAGAAATCGAGCCAGGCTGGGCCTTGGGCATAATCTCAAGCCCAAAGCCCGATACTTTATCGGCCCGGGTTTCGAGCTGGCCCGATAGCCTTAACAATGAATTGCCGATAGTAGTTCACCAAGCCGAGAAATGAACGCATTTCCTATACATTGGTTGGCAGTTTCCAATCCTGAATAGCCCTCACCTTTTCTATGTCCATCTGTAGCTGACCTTTTCCCACTATGTGGCCGAGAAAACTGATTTCTTGTTGGCCAAATAAGCACTTCTCACGTTTCACATAGAGTTCGTCTTCCCCTAGCACCTTGAACACTGTTCGTAGCTATCCCACGTGGTCTTCCATCGAGCTGCTGTACACCACAATATCGTCAAGACAGATCACCACGAACTTATCTAGGTACAGATAGAATATCTTGTTCATTAGAGTTGAAAAGGTTGCAAGAGCATTTGTCAATCCAAACGGCATTACTAAGAATTCAAAGGCACCGTAGGGAGTGACACATGTTGTCTTCAGCTCGTCACCATCAACAATCTGAACTTGCCAATATCCCGATCGAAGATCTAACTTGGAAAATACTTGAGTTCCACAAAACTCATAAAAAAGTTTGGCAATCAAAGGTAAAGGGTACTTGTTCTTCACTGTTACCTTGTTCAATGTCCTGTTGTCTACACATATCCTTTTAGAGTCATCATGCTTTGCCTGAAATAACACTGGTGCACCAAAAGAAGCTTTGGAGGGTCTGATTATGCCTCCAGCTAACATTTTGTCCAACTGTCGCCGAAGTTCCTTCAATTCTACAGGGGCCATTTTGTAGGGTGCCATTGGTGGTGGTTTGGCACCAGGAATCAGTTCTATGGCATGATCCACTTCACGTCGAGGTGGCAGCCATCTAGGGAGCTCCGTAGGCATTGTCCCTGTGAATTTCCCTATGATAGGTGCAAGCACCTCTGGGACCAAACGAGGAGAGTCTATAGGCACTTCCCTACTTGCCACCAAGTACGTGTCTTCACCGTGCTTCAGACCTTCCTTCAATTGAAGAGCAGATATCATTGCAGCCTTGCCCTTGTCTTTCTTTACTGTTACTGTTGGCACCATGCAAGGAGACGTCTCATCCATAATGCTGATACTGGGCAAATGCGGCATCGGGACCATCTTTGCTGCACTAAAGAGCTCCATGCCTAGAATCATCTGAAAATCATCCATCGGGACCACCGAGAAGTTGGATTTCTTTGACCAACTCTCAATCTTCACAACCGCATCCTGGACCACTCCGTTGATGGGTTTTGCCTCTGAGTTGACCGCCTTCATGTGTAACTCTTCCTTCTTAGGGGTGAGGCCCAATTTCCTTGCCTCCTCATCTGAGACAAAGTTGTTAGTGACACCCGTATCTACCATAGCCATGGTAGGCTTTCCATTTACCAGAACTTTTAGGTACATGAGTCCATTGAAAGGTGTCGCTGTCACCTTAGCTTTTTCTTTCCTTTTTAACGTGTTCAAAAGTTGAAGTTCACCCATCTTTGGTCATTCTCTTTCTTCACCATGCACCACATTATCAGATTACCTTGAGGTACTTGCTTGATTTTCATTTGACAAACACTTTGGACATTGCCTCGCCATGTGCCTCCCTTCACAGAACCAACAAGTTACTACTTTATTTTGGTAATTGTTGTTTTGGCGAAAGAAAGGTTTCTTTTGGCCTTGGTGCTGGGTCGATGATTCAACTTTGGGGTCCCGTCATTCCTCATTCTTTCCTCCATGGTCAAGCTTCTTCGATAGCTTGAAGGTGTTAGTGTAACTCTTGCGCTGAGTATCTTCCAAGCGCTTTGCAATCACATAATCATCCTCCAAGGTCTCGGGATTGCCTCTTTCCACTTCAGATTGTGCCCAAAGTTGACGATGTATCTGGTACCTGATATGTTGGAACAAGACAAATTGGACTAGTCTATTTTGGGACTTCAAGCTGTCGAAGAAGCTTGGCGTCTTGCATTGGGGGCATGACGTAGTTCTTCAACTCTCGCTGAAAATCATCAAAAGTATCTATTCTGTAGATCCCCTTTTGAATGTCAAGGCATTTTCATCTCCACCAGGCAACAGCATCGCCCTCAAATAGCATGGCTGTAGTCTTGATGTGAAGGTCATCTCCCACAATCCCTTGGAGATCCAAGTAATATTCCACTTGGAACAAGAAGTTGTCGATGACTCAACTATCTCGATTTTCATTATATTTCACTGGCCTCTGGACGTCAACCCTTGGTAGTCGATCTTCACCTCCACCTACAGAAACTTGTCACTACAGCGTGTGGTTTTTTGCTTGAAGTTCCTTAACATTAGCCTGCAGTGCGGCCACTGTATCAGTAAGTGACTTGTTCATTGCTATAAAGTCGGTCATCTGTTCCCTTATGGTCTTCATTTCATCCCTCATTTCCTCGAAGGACTCTATTGCATTGCCCAACACATCCTCTTGAGTAGCTACGTCGACAACCAGCCTGTGTGATACTTCAGTCAGGTCTTCCTGACCATGGGACGCACTCATCTCGACGGACTAGGCTATTCCCTTGCCCTTAGTGCTATGCAGATTGTATTGAGCTGCCACGACATCTTTTTCGACCAATGCTCGTCGGCGTGTTCCTCTACACCGACTATCCAACCGCTTCCTCAGATTGAGCCAAACGTGGCTCTGATACCAGTTGTCACAGGCTCACTTCTTCAGTCTGTGTGGCACGACAAGAACCTAATTATCATCAGCCTTCAAACAATTGGAAGGGGTGCAAAGAGCATTTCAAAGACAAATGTATGAAGAAAACAGTTTGAATAAAGAACTCTGGCAATGTATTTCACTTGGAAAACTTAGTACATCACGAGGAAGGTAAGATAGGAGAAAGATCTCAACTTACTTACACGATGGCCAAAGCAATTTACAAGGATTCCTTTGCCGACCATCGAAAACATAGAATCCCCAAACAAACTTGACACTTAGACCGGTGGGAGGGTACTCGCTTACAAGTGAACATGCTTACGCAAAAGACTCAATGCAAGCAAAAGAAGTACATTGCAAAAAAAAAAGACTATACAAACTCTAGACATAGGGGAACGGGGAATTCCTTGCGGAATTTGATTTTGCCTTAAGAGTATAAGGCAGGAAAGACTAACATCGTAGCAGAGGTGTTAAGTCGGAAGGCAGAGCTGGCAGCTACTTAGACAACATCATCCGAAGCACTGCTGGAGATTCTGATTACTTGATGGACTTTTGATTTCGAAGGGCGGACATGTGTTTGTGCCTAGATGGGGAAACCTTCGGCAAGAGCTGCTGAAGGAGTGTCATGACTCATTGTTGGCAGACCATCCTGACCATGAGCAGACGTGGCGCTCCTTGAATGTGGCTATTATTGGCCACAAATGTGAGACGACATCTAGGCTTATGTGAAGACTTGCTTGATCTGCTAGCAAGACAAGGGGACAAATCAGAAGACTGTCAATTTCTCGGAGCCTCTTCCTATTCGAGAGCGTCCATGGGAGTGCCTCTCTATGAACTTTATCTTCAACTTACCCAATGTTGACGGCTTCAGCTCCATTCTTTTGGTTGTGGACAGATTTTCAAAGTATGTGACCTTCATCCCAGCCTCTAAGGAATGTCCCACGGAGAAGATGGTAGAGCTATTTGTGAAACATATAGTAAAGCAATGGCATGCCGAAAAACATTGTCAGTGATCTAACGCCTGCTTCACAGGGAAGTTTTGGTGTGAGGTGTTTAGTTTGTTGGGTTCAGATTTATTATTCTCAACGAGTTTCCACCCATAGACTGACAACCAAACTGAATGGATCAATGGATGACTAGAAACATACCTTCGCCACTATGTCAGTGCAAATCAGAAGAATTGGGAGAAATTACTTGATGTATCCCAATTTTGTTACAATTTGTAGAAGATCGAGTCTTCTGGACATAGTCCGTTCAAGATAGACACTGGACAGTAGTCGTTGATGCCTCATACCCTTGCAGCTCAAAAGAAAGAACTACCTTGGCAAGAACAGATGGAGTTGGCTATGGCGTTCTTACACAAGGCCACCAAGAAGATGAAGAAATTTGTAGATCGGAGTCGAAGTCCGATGGAATTCAGAGTGGGCGATCAAGTCCTCATGAAACTTTATCCAGACCAGACGGGCATCTTCTGTGGCTGACACAAGTCCTTGATTCGGAAGTATGAAGTACCCTTTGCAATGCTGAAGAGGATCAGGAAGCTAGCCTACAAGCTGGACTTGCCGCCGGACTTTAAGATGCATTCAGTGTTCCATGTCTGTAACCTGAAGCCCTTCTACTTTGATGAGGAAGACCCAAATAGAAGCATCCCAGAATGAGACCTAATCGTGCAGCAAGTCCCGTACACACTATAAAATGCAGTTTCCACATATTTTTTTCAAACATCTCATATAATTTTGAAGAAATGTGTATAGTGCTAGTATTAATATGCATGCCATTTCCTGTAATATATTTTACTTCTTCTATGCAGGTTTGCCGACACCTCCTAATTTCTGCCATTGATACGTATAGAGGAAATTTGAAGTCTTAGAGTATTGCACTTGGTCTCATGTTTTGAATATCATGTATAAATACCATTGGAATATCTAAGATGGACTTTGTGTATCAAAAACCTTGTTAGACTTATTCATACCTATATACTTGTTATTAAAGATAATATCATTCATTTGTATGTGGATCAATAATATGTTCTGTATAATACATTGATTGCATCTTTGTTCTGTTATTGATATCGGGCAAGGCTTTTTTGTATTCCTATTTTTCAGGTTGTACATAATATAGTATAATATGAAACATATTATAAATTTTTACAGACAGGTATGTCACATCAGTAAAAATGCAATTTAGCGTCCATAAAATAGCTATTACTGACAGGAAGTGATCATCAATATTAAATATAAATTCTTCTGCCGGGTATTTCCTTTAGTAAAAAGTGCATTGACGGTAGCCAGTTGTTAGTATATCTGGTGGACTTTAATACTGGCTGTGGGTGTGTGTCAGTAAATCCTCAGCAATACATGATGTTCACGATTGTCAGAATAAGTGTACAACTTACTGACAGATGTAAGCAAGTGTCGTTAAACCCAATGCAATACACTAACAGCAACAGCCGTTAGCATTCAACGACACAATCTACATTGATGGATGTGCATCCATCAATAGAAATATTCATGGTGGTTTTGACAATTTTAATTGACGTTTTTTGTCATCTCAATAATGCTTTTGTTTTTTTTTGTGATCTAAGCCTTTGGATGCCAACAAATTGGATTTGAACCACATGCATCGTTTCATAATGTCCAATTTCCAATGAAAACTGACCAGCAGTAGGCTCCCACCTTTTATTAAGAACCGAAAAAATTTGGAAACCATACACAAATTATAAATATCCGGTTTATTGGATATGGTCCACGTACTTGAATTCGAATTCAAATGTAGAAACATTTCAATCTAACTTTTATATTCATAATCTGAATTTTATATGAATTTGACTTTTTAATTAGTATCTATATTCAAATCCGACTTCTAAATAAACAACTAATCATTCAAACTAGAGTAATTGACATTTTAAGAATCGACTTCCAGAATAAATGGATATCGGATAGACATTTATTAAAATTCAATCTAAATTTAAATCAAATAAAATATTTCTCTAAAACTGAATCTGAATCTCAATACAATCAGATCAAGTCATTTGTTCAATCCGAAGCCAATGAGATTTTTATTCGGATGACTTTTTTCTTCTAGATCCAACTTTTTGAAGTAGTTGGGTCGCATTCTAGTCTAAATTCAATCCATTGACATCCCTAGGTCTCTATATGCTCTTCATTTAAGTCGAAGCACTAAATTAATGGCAATTTAGGTCCCGATCTATGGGTTTAGGTGAAGGATCAGACTCGTATGATTCAATGGGGATCATTCATTATAGGTAGCGCTTGAACTTGTAGTCACGTTAAATCAACTATGGAGATTCAGTAGCCAACAAGTGTTCTTAGAGACGGCCAAGAGTGGCCGAGATAGAAAGTAGTGACGGCAGCCAATAACTTGTTAGTTGGTAGGGCTGCACACGAGTCGCGTCGAGTTCAAGTTGGGCCGGCTTGAGATTGACTCGAGTCAGAAAACTAAAAGCTTGAGCTTGAACTTAACTCATTTAGCTTGCTTATGCTAAACATGTCTGGTTTTTTTAACTCATTTAGTCAGTACTTGTTCAACTTTCTCTCATTATAATCCAACATTCATTATGTAGTCTAACAGAATCAAGTTTAAACGATCGAGTTCTTACATACATGTATTAATTTTAATTAACTTATATATATTTATAAGCTTTATTTGCTTTTTCAAAAATAATTCTTTAATATTTTTTACTAATTTGGCTGAAACGCTAAATCGACCGATTCAGTACTACATAATAGGTGGCTCGGCTGATTTGGTTCCAAAAGCAATCGTGATAACATTGGGTTAAACAGTTTCAGATACATTTATGATGCTCCAAATTGTTTCTTATATCGTACATGTATTACTAAAATGTCATTAATCATTTTTTGACTTTAACCAAACAATGTTTTTTCCAATGCTGCTTATAACATTATCATGAAAACTTTGATTAAAATAACTGGAATTGAAACATGATTCATATTTAGGGATGCCATTATGTTCAATTTGGATTAGATATCCTACCGAACCGTTTCCAAGAAAAAATTAATATCCGATTAAGTAATCGGATTGGATTCAGATTTAAGAAATGATATCTGATCGGATTTGGATATGGATTCAGTTCAACAAATATCGAACCGTTTCCAAAAAAAAAAAAATTAATATCCGATTAAGTAATCGGATTGGATTCAGATTTAAGAAATGACATCCGATCGGATTCGGATATGGATTCAGTTCAACAAATATCCTATATCCAATGCTTTTACATTTTGAAAGTCGGTTAAATTCGTTCAGAATTTGGACTAGGATTCGAATTCAGATATGAATTTTAAAATGGGATACAGATAGTGAAATTGGATTTTGGATTTGGATTCGGATATGAATTTTCCTTGTTTGTATTTGAATCTGAATATTTGGATATCTGATAAATGGATAAGTTAAGAGTATATCCAATTTGAATATGATTCGTTGACATCATTATTCATATTAGTTTGACGCTTACTAAATATTAGGATGTTCAAATATTGTTTAAAATATTTTTTTGTAAACACACATTGTGATACTAGCCATGTTAGAAATTGGTTCAAGTTTTCCTTCGTGGCAATGGCTGTTTCACTTACACCATCCACATTTCAGAGCAAATTCTTTTATATATTCCGTCACTTAAATGATGCTCCTTTGCCCCACAAGAAAAAAAATTGAAAAGTTTGAAAGTAACCCAATGAACAAGCAATGTAATATTCACTTAAATGCACAAAAAGAGGAAAGAGAGAGAATAACAGATAGGTAAACAAGCGAAGGGCGCAGATGTGATGTAAACCTGAAAAGAGGGGCAGCTGTCAATCACTGGACTTTTTTTCTTCATAGCAAGTAGGGCTCCACAACGAGTCAAGCCAGCTTGAGCTCGACTCGAACACGCTCGTCAAAACACAGACTCCAACTCTGCATGTTTATAAACGACTCGATTGAGTTAAATAAATTAAAAGAAACGAGTCATACTTAGCATAACCGAGCTCAATGAGTCGAGGTGGACCTCAAGCTTGAGTTTTCTGAGTGGAGCCAATTCGAGCTGGGCTCGTGTGCAGTGCTAGCAAGTCATTGATTCAGGTCACTACATTCCATCAGTGGAAAAAGGGTGTTGAGATAGACAAAAAGAGAGAGGTCTCCCTTTATTCCTTGCAGCATGCCTTCTGCCTCTCTCTCTCTCTCTCAAAAATTTTCTCCTCCCATTTTCTCTCTCTCCCTCTGTCTGTCTGTCTGTCTCTCTCTCTCTTTACACATGAAAATGGAAAAAAAAGAATGGGAGGAAAAAAAATTTTGCAAACAGAGAGAGAGAGAGAGAGAGAGTTCCTTTCTGTTGACGATAATTCATGCGTAAGGAATTAATTAGGTTGGATATATCTGATTATCAACCTGATTTTGAATCCATTTAACTGGATCTAGTTAAAAAATGATTCCTTCGTAGCCAAATTTGATCTACTAAAGATTCAACCCGGTTATGTTTAATTTTGGGATCTTATGCTATCAGATCCAAATTCAGCTTTAAAAGATAAAGCCCAAATCCAAATCTAAATAGACACAATCCTGTTAGCTCAAATACAAAAGAATTGAATCCAATGCTCCAAACCATTGATGATCGAGTACAAGAAATATGATTTTGAATAAAATTGAAGCAATGCTGCGATGGGATGCCGACGGATTGGATTCGAATGAGATATACCCTTCATCATACCTACTTTTTCGGATATTAACATATTCTGATTCGAATCCGGAATCAGATTTTAATATGAATGAAGAAATGTCATATCCCAATCTGAATCCAAAATTCGATTTCACAATCTGAATCCAATTTTTATAGTAATATTTGAATCCGAATTTTGAACTGAATTTTGCCAATTTTCAAAATATAAGAGCATTAGATATGGAATATTTATTCAAAACTAAATCCAATCTGAATCAGTTTCCGAATCCAATTAGATATTTATGTACATCCAAGTCCGCATCAGACATTTATCAGATGTCATTTCCTGAATCCAAATCTGATCTGATTTCTTTGTCAGATATTAAATTTTTTTCCATATCCAATTTGTTTCAAATCATTTTAGTTAGATAGCCGATCCAAATCAGATGTATTCACATTGCTATGATGCATCATTGAAGAATTAGTTTTCTTTGCCACCGGAAGGAAGGAGAATGCCACTGGAAAATAGTGTTTTGGGCTTTTGGTTGGCAACTACGACAATTGTTTGGAAATTTTGATGGCCACTGGATGCTGTTGAAGAGCCACGACCACCTTCCACGAGTGACAGAAGCCATTAAAGAAAGCATTGTATCTGGTGTCGGAACACCGCCAGTGAATAGGAAACAATTTTCACACTATAAAGCTCCTCCACCATCTTTTTTCTCCCTGCAACTTTGGCCTTCCTTCGGTTCATATCCAAAGCCATGTGCACTATTTCATTTTCTTCTTCTTCTACATTATGTATGCTCGGCTATCACTGGTCTCCATAGAGCATGCACCCACGAGGATAATCTAAAACTTTAAATTTATAGTTAGATTTTCATGGACCTGGGTCTACTTATATGAGGCAGCCCCATGAACTTGGGTGAACTCAACTTACTCTAGATCGAAGTGACCATCTAGGCACCCAAAAACTCGCCAGGATGCTTCTTTGCAGTAAATCAATCCCTCGTCTGCAACACTGATCGATGGAACCCTCTTTTCCCCATATTCTTTTTTCAAAACAGAATGAATCACAACTCCTTTTCCCTTCTTTTTTAAGTTTTGATTTTATGCCCATTTATTTTTTCCATTAATCTGAATTGATTGATGGCTTTTTTTCTCTTTATTTGAAGGTAAATGATGAAAATGGCGTAAGCAATTGAAGATTCTGAATTCTGGGGAGCTTGAAGGGTTATTATGATTCTGTGTTGTTCTATAGAATGACATGGTTCATATTTGCTTTGTTGAATCTTTTCTACATTTAAGATGTTGATTATTCTTTTTTTTCCAGAAACTGAACTGAAATCTTGCTTATGTGATTTTCTTGAATTTTTTCTACATTTAAGACGTTGATTATTCTTTCTTTTTCCAGAAACTGAACTGAAAGCTTGTTTCTTCATGTTTGTATCGACCGATCTGGTCTTCATGCTTTTTGGCATCCTTTCATTGTGGCCAGAACTCAACATTCATTTTTGCTGACTTAGAACATCTGGAAGAGGGTTTTTAATTTGGCTTCTTAAGTTATTCAGACATTCAAGGGCTGATTGGTAATTGTAGTTGGTATTTGAATATACTAAAAATGGGGTAAACTCATGAAACATTTTAATAAGTGTTCCAAGAATCTTATCCAAATCTTTACAATATATTCATGAAACAGTTGCAAATTGTTTCCTTTGCAATTCAGCAATTCAAGTCTACAGCAATTTATGAAGTTCCTCTTCTCATGTATCTATGGTTGGTTTGATTTTCTAACTAAAATTACATATATAAGATTTATTTTCTATGTGATAGAGGGTGTAATGCACTAAATGTAAAAGCGAAAAGTTATGTGCAAATGTCGATAATGATAAAGAATTTACTTTTCACTATTTCTTCATGTTTATCTATAATGAGTTGCAAAACAAAAAAAGGTACTAGTTTTGTAAAATTTGAAGCTGGGATTGGTTGTAGGGAGATGCTATTGTCAGTCATTTATAAAGAGAACTTGGATACTGGCCTCCTTTTATATTCTTAATTAAATTACATCCTTATTATATTAGATTTTTACACTGATTCTCTTGTGGATAGGAATCACAAACTTTTTTTGACCATATAAACAACAGCCGCCGTATTTTTTCTCCAATAAATTTTAGATGAAAGTGGTCAAATTGTAGTTTCAAAATTTTAGCAGGAGAAGAAATATGATTTTTCAAAAATTTTTATATAGATAAATCATTTTTTAAAATTTACATGTTTTTTTTTTTGAGGGGGGCTGCCGCCCTTGCCAGCCCCTTAGTTCCACCCCTACTGTTCATAGAATCTATTCTATTTGTCACTGCAGATTGAAACTAATAGCTCTGCATGTTTAAGGAATAAATGCCATTGAAAAGCATTAGTGACACAAATTTAATATATTAATCCATGACAACTATAAAACACCACTACTGACCATTCAGTGAGACACACCACATGCCATCTATATTTGATGTTAGATCAAAAGTGCCACTAAAGACTTTACAATGGCACATATTTATATGTCATCATTGATATTGTATGCAACCCAAGAATACCACAAAAGACCTTTCACTACTTCCAGCAATAGTGTGCATATGAATGTGCATCTACTTAAAAGCTAGCAAATATTTAGACCGCTTGGGTAAAGGATTAAAGCTGGATCCATTAATTATTAAAATATTATTTTATCAATCTAACCTTGTAGATATGATCTTAAGAATGATTTATTGAGAAATATATATTAAGTTGATCAGTTTTTATATTAATAACGTTTTCTTCAAATAAACGGCTCATATAACATCAAAACTTTTTTTGTAGAAAGTTCAAATTTTATATAAAGTTAACTTTAACTAAAACATGTTTTACATTAAATTAAATTAGTATTTAGAAACAGATGGGGAGGTTCACATTTTTTTAAAGCCCTTTTTATCGGTAATTTAACCAGTCTAGATTCTATCCCTTAATGCTCGGCCGGTATGTGGATGACCCACTTACGTCTCTTTTTCTTTTTTTTTTTAATGACAGTCAATAGTGTCGCCGTGGTCTAGCATCGTGTGGGATAGAAGATGCCTCCCCTTGCCTCTGTGAGAAGGGCGAGGCTGTCGCGCCTTGCCATCGTTGTCACAGCCCAACCTCGCTGGCAGAGTATCTGCCCGCCGTTGAGGGTATGGCAGGCTGTTGTTTCCTCAGGGCGGTGACTTCCCCTACCCTACCCTCACTGGCAACCAGCAAGGCACACCTCTTGGGGTACACAACAGCATCCACTGCCTCGATTTTTTGTTTAATGAAGAAATAGTAAACAAAGGGAGGGAGGACACCTGCCCCCTCACCACTGAAAGCCTGTCGAGGCCTTTCCATCACCGGCAGGTCCACCGGACACAAAAGGCAGTAGCAGGCATTGACGGGGCCAGAAATTTTTGGATATGGAGCACTATTATAGAAATTCTCATTTCTAGAGGGGCACAACATATATAAATATGTAAATAATTGTAATAAATCTATGTAAAAATATGTAAAAATAAATAAAAATTTTATTGGTGGTGTCGACAACTGCCCACGCCAGCCTATATGTAGCTACGCTACTGGCGGCAGCTGCTCGCAAAAAGGGGTGAGGCAACTGGTTTCTCCCTTCCTGCTGATGGGGAAGGTGGCATCACCTCCCCTTTCGATGTTTTACGAGCATCCTTTTTTTTTAACAAATTTTGTGGCTGTCGAACAACATCCATATATATATATATATATATATACAGACTTTAGATTTTCAAAATCACTAAGAATACGATCCAACATGATGGATGGCTTAAAAAAAATGGTATCAAGTAACACTTTTGTCTCTTAGTATCAAGTAACACTTGGCTCTGCCCCTATGTAGGTGACAGCTTCCCCTCCCTCCCTTTTTTTTTTGTAAAAAAAATATGATGTACAGTCTCCCTCATAGGAGCAGAGGTGACCTTTGATTGATGCCGCAGCCTCCCCCTCCTCAAACAGCATGAGGATGCGATGCCTTTTAATACTAAATGCATGAATAGGCTGGGCTGTAGGCCTCAAAAAGCATGAATAGTTGAAAACAGTGGAACAATTTCAAATGCAAATCAGCTGGGCTGTAGGCCCCCCTCCCTTTTAGTACTAAAAAATAACAAATGACTGAAGATATCGTAAAGAAACCAAAAGAACATAAGGAAACCCCCAAGGTAGCCTGCAGAAGGCAAGAAGGATCCAAAACAAAGAAAAGAAAAGCTTTTAAGACCACTACCTTATAGAATTTTCCGGAATGGGGAAAAGAAGCACATCAATGACCTCACCACTAGGATTGTAACCCCTGAAACGACCTTTCTTTCCAAACTCCATCCAGAAATGCTCACATACCTTCTATTCAACCATGGCCAACTGTCGTTTTCCCCTTTCTCCTTATCCCCTGTTCTCTAGAGCACATAACAATGGCCTGCAATCGATTACGATAAAAACATATGGATTCTACCACCATATCGACATTGGATGGCACTTTCCCTGGATCTGATAGAATACCTGACGGAAACCACAGTCCCATCTATCTTTTATGTTTTTGAATCCACCCTGCATTGTCAACAGAAATCTTTCCATAGATTATAAAATTTATATCTTTTATCTCTTTCAGAACTAGTGTGCACTCATTTATCTCTTTCCAAATCATCCAGGTGATCATCGGGAAAAGGAGACACCAGCATTTATTTATCCAACTACTGCAAAAATGTTTCATTCTCCACCAATCATACTCTTTCTTTATTGAACTATAAGAAGGAATAAAGATATTAAATTTTCCTCCCACATATTTCTTCACATAAGAAGAAAACTCGCAACATCCAAACAGATAAAAAGGAGACTCTTCCCTTTTTTTACAAAGGACACATCTTGTTTCCCTAAGTCTGAATCTATTTCTGCATACTTCGCTTTTGCTTACTATGTCTTTGGTTATACTTTTGTTTACCTGTGATGGAACACCCACCCACCGGTCCCAAATGCATATAAGGGATTCTGTATTTTGGGTGGTCGGCATTTGAATACTATAAGAGGCCCCAGCCATCCTATGTAAGTAAAGTTGTGATTTCTTTCCAAACACCCTTGCTTACATCACTCTTGCGATCAATGTAATTTATGCCCATTGCAAGAGCATCCCTCAAATTTTCGTGCGATCTTTGATTTCCTTGAACCTGCGTTATTCTCAAGTCTTCCACAAACTCTTGAGTCCTTTAGGCTTACGACGAAGGTGCTATCACCAGGCCACACGAGCTGAAGAAAGTCAGCTCGTGACAACTGGTATCAGAGCCAGTTTGATCATCTGGCATGGTGGGGCGTGGGGAGCTAGGTTGGTGTCAAGCTATCCAATGATTGGCTGCTATCTGTGGCATCATGGCTGCAGATGAATAGAATTTGTAGTGGAGGGAGTACAAACTCGTCAACAAAAGAAGACGAGTGTGACCAATGAAGGAATGGAAGCACGGCTGGTTGCGACCGAGACAACCATTGCCTCCTTGACTCATTCCATGACCGAAGCTGCATGGAGCTTCGAAGAGTACAATGTTGGGACAAATCAGAATATGGACCAGGTGAACTCTCAGTTAGGAGAAGTTTTAGCCTGTTTAGCTGCGATGGAGGATGAGATGGAAGTCCTCAGAATGTGAAATAGGACCCTGGATAATCGGCTTCCTGGAGGGGACGAAAGAGGTATAGCAATGTTCGAAATGCTAAGGAATTCGAGAACTTTCTCTATCATCTCGAAAAATACCTCAAGGTGAACCAGATCCATGATGATGAAATGAAGATCACAACTGCCTCAATGTTTCTGATGGATGACGCCATGCTGTGGTGGTGGAGGTGGGAGAGTGACGTCGAAAGTGGCATCTGCACTATAGATACTTGGGAGGAATTCAAGCATGAGATGTGCGAGTATTTCCTGCCCAAAGACATAGAATATCTTGCAAGATGGCGATTGATGGAACTCAAGCAGATCGGATCGATCCATGACTATGCTCAAGCATTCACAACGAAGATGCTTGAAATTTCATGAATGTCTGACGAGGATCGACTATTCCATTTCTTGAATGGATTACAACCATGGGTGGAGCAAGAACTCTGGCGACAAGACCCAAAAGACTTGAGTAGTGCCCTTGCAGTGGCCAAAAGCCTGGTAGATACCTTAAGGCGCTGAAGTTTGAATACAAGCCCTACAATTCCAATAAGGGTGCAAACAGCAACCACAAAAGTGGTGGGAACAATCGGAGAACTCGACAAGTAGAAAAGGGGAACACTAATGCAGCGGTCTCAGAAGAACAATGGTGAAAATGCGTGAGATGGCAACACTTATAGGCCTTTCCGGCCACCACAAGGATTGAAGTGTTGGCACTGTAGTGGGAATCACTTTGCTTCTAAATGCCCGAATGTCGAAAGCAACTAGGCCAGCACTTCCAAACAATCTGACTTTTCTGTGCAGGGTCAAGAAGAGGAAGCATATGAGCGCTCTCCAAATCCTCAGTGCTTTGAAGGAGACCCTGAAGGTGACAACAATGACAGCCACATGACTCATGTACTTGGACATCTTGGTGAATGGAAAGTCCACGACAGCGATGGTGGATGCTGGTGCAACACACAACTTTGTCTTGAAAGAGGAGGCGAAGAGAATGGGCTTCACCCTAGAGAGGGGGGAGTTACGCATGAAGGTGGTCAACTCAGAGGCGAAGTCCATCCACGGAGTGGTCCAGGATGTAGTAGTGAAGATTGAGAGCTGGTCTGGAAAAGCAAACTTCTCGGTGGCACCGATGGATGATTTCAAGATGATCCTAGGCATGGAGCTTCTCAGTTTGGCAAAGATAATCCCAATGCTGCATCTGCGTGCCATCGGTATTCTTGATGAGAAGTTTCCTTGGTGGCGAACAAGGAAGTGGCTGAAAACTCCCTTGATTCGGTCCTAGAGGCACTTGTGCCTATCTTGGAAGAGTTCACAGAAATAATGCCTGTGGAACTCCCCAGATGACTGCCACTACGACGTGAAGTGGATCATGCTATTGAATTGGTCCCAGGTGCAAAACCACCTGCAATGGCGCCTTACCAGATGAGTCCCATGGAGTTGAAGGAATTGTGACGTCAACTAGATGAAATGTTGGCGGGAGGAATCATCAGGCCCTCCAAGGCTCTTTATGAAACACCTGTGTTGTTTCAGCTGAAACACGATGGCTCAAAGAGACTGTGTGTCGACTATCCTGCATTGGACAAGGTAACAATAGAGAACAAGTATCTGTGCTCATTGGTGACTTATTCGATCAATTGGGAAATACATGAATCTTTCCAAAGTTGGATCTTCGATCGGGCTATCGAGCTATTGGCAAGTCAGGATAGTAGAAGGGGATGAACCAAAGACTACTTGTGTCACCCGCTAGGGTGCTTATGATTCCTTAGTTATGCCATTCAGGTTGACATACGCCAGCAACATTCTCAACACTAATGAACAAGATCTTCTGCCCGTACCTTGACAAGTTCGTCGTAGTCTATCTTGATGATATCATGGTCTTTAGACGCAGCATGGAGGAGCATGTCAGTCATCTGCAGACGGTGTTCAGAGTATTAAAGGAGAATGATCTCTATGTGAAAAAGGAGAAGTGTCTCTTTAGTCAACAGGAGATCAGTTTTCTTAGCCAGCTATAGTACCTGAGTTGCGGTCCTTCCTCGGATTGACCAACTATTACATATGGTTCATCGAGGGGTATTCTCTAATTGTTACACCTGTCATTGACTTGCTCAAGAAGAACACTGCTTGGCCTTGAACGTAGTCTGCCCAAGATGCCTTTGAAGAATTGAAGAGAGCTCTTGTGAGAGAGGCTGTGCATAAGTTGCCTGACCACTTGAAACCTTTTGAAGTACACACTGATGCTTTCGATTTTGCCATTGGCGGCGTATTGATGCAAGAGGGGCATCCAATCGCTTATGAGAGCCAAAAGTTGAAGGAAGTAGAGAAGCGCTATAATGTTCACAAATGAGAAATAACTACAATCGTGCACTGCCTTCGTATATGGAGACACTTTTTGCTGGGAGCGCAGTCGTGAAGACAGATAATCTAGCCACGAGCTACTTCTAGATGCAGAAGAAGTTATCTCCCAAGTAGGCTCCTTGGCAATAATTCCTGGCCGAGTTTGACTTCGTGTTGGAATATGAGTGGGGGTAGACACACTGAGTTGCAAGGCAAAGCTTGCGGCCACATGAATAGGGGCTTCTGAAGTGCAACTAGAGGGGCAACCTTCTAGAACTTATTCAAGAAGGCATGCAACAAGACTCTACGGCAAAGCATCTAGTATCCCTGGCTAAGACGGGCAGGACCAGGAGATTTTCGTTGTGAATGGACTCCTTCTCACTCGAGGTGGACGAGTATTTGTGCCAAGGTGGGGAAATCTTTGGTGAGAACTATTGAAGGAGTGCCACAATACTTTGTGGGCAGGCCATCCTGGCTAGGAGCGAACCTTGGCCTTACCTGAACGTGGCTACTATTGGCCACAAATGCAGGATGATGTGGAGACTTATGTGAAGACGTGCCTCATCTGTCATCAAGACAAGGGAGTCAATTAGAAGATTGTCGGCTCATTGGAACCTCTTCCTATTCTGGAGTATCCGCTGGAAAGTCTATCCACGGACTTCAATGTTGGACTCCCAAAGGTCGATGGACTCAGCTCTATCTTGATGGCTGTTAATCGATTCTCCAAGTATGCGACATTTATCCCAACCTCAAAGGAGTGCCCTACAAAGAAGACAAAAAAGTTGTTCCTAAGAATATAGTAAAGTATTGGGGTGTGCCAAAAAGTATTGTTAGCTATCGTGATGGCCAGCTACATAGGCAAGTTTTGACGATAAGTGTTTTGACTGCTGGGCTCGGACTTATTGTTTTCAACAAGCTTCACCCACAGACTGATGGATAGGCACTTTGTGTGCACGAATCAGAAAAATTGGGTGAAATTACTTGATGTAGCCCAATTCTACTGCAACTTACAAAAGAGCGAGTCTTCGGGCACAGTCCATTCGAGATAGCCACTGATCAACAGTCGTTGATGCCACACACTCTCATTGCTCAAGAAAAGGG
>NW_022205268.1:0-57732 GCF_008831285.2 Nymphaea colorata
CAACCCCAACCCCAACCCAACCCCAACCCCAACCCCAACCCCAACCCCAACCCCAACCCCAACCCCAACCCCAACCCAACCCCTTATTGGAACAACATATTGAATATTGTTTCACCATAATAATATTGATTGATGGCTCTGCGCTCGCACCTGCTCTCCCTGGAACTGCCCGACGCCTCAGGCAAGACCACCACCTACTACACCTACGACGGCTACCTCGAAGAAGCTGACCGCCACAAGATTCACCACGAAAGGAGGAGCCTCGAGCAGCTCAAAGTCACCGGAGCAGCCATCACCGGACTCATTGCGTTCGTTGTAAGCAGATATCCAAGTAGGCGACCCGCAGGCTCTCCCTCCCCGTCCTTTCTATCCGCGGATGGACATTGCCCACTGCCGGACTCTTCTCCGGAGTGGTCGGAGGCATCCTCGGCTACGACCTCTTCGCCCTCTACGGCAGCAGCAGGCTCGCCTCCATCAACCGGGAGACCCTGCTGGCCGCCAAGCACCTCCCCCTCTGGTCCAACCTCAGGAACGCCGTCAACCCAGACCGCGCCTACTTCGAACTCGCCGACGAGAGGCACAACGAACCACTCATCTTCCACTCCGGACTGTACCTTTGCCAACATCAAGCACTCCTGAGGGCGCCGCCAGGCTTATTCCTGACAAGATCATCGGCAAGGCTCCCCACAAGCCCCACCTGGGAGGCGACCACGGCCACGGTCACGCCCACCACTGATCAATCATTCACAGAAATGCCACCATGCATCCATATCACCCTATCTTTCTTCCAGAGCAAACACGCCAGTAGTTACAAAAAGATTCTTAATAACCATCTCCTTCTTGGGCTGGGAGGTTAATGAGTTTGGATTGCTGCGTTGTATGTTGGGTGGGGTGGTGGGTGGAGCCTGCGACAGATAGGCTTATAATATAATAACCACGTCAAGGATGGAGAATTTTATCGCTGACTTCCCCCCAGTGACGCGCCTGCTGATGCTGCACCAGCTGCTGGGACTGGCGATCGAGTACGGCGGGTACTTCTCGCGCTACGACCTCTACTTCAACTTCGACAAGATCTTCCTCGAGGGAGAAGTATGGTAAAGCTGAGGCGACGCAGGCATGGACTAGCTAGGTGTGGCGACTGTTGACCTGCCTCTTCTTCTTCAAGAAGACCGGCATCTACCTGTTCTTCGAGGTGCTCTTCATGTAGGGATGTCGTGACGCAGCTACCACATGCTGAAGAACCTGGAGCGCGGCTTCAACCGGGGAAGCATCGACTTCCTCTACCTGATGACGGTGATCAGCGGCTCCTCTACGGACTGGCCTGGCTGTTCTCCATCAACTACCTGGGACTCATCTTCAAATACGTGATCTACTACATCTACGGACGCACCAACTACGACCACGTCCTGCAGATCAACCTCCTCCCCATCCGCGCCCCCTTCCTCATCTGGTAACGCACCCCCCACGCAGGCTCCTCTTCCTCATCGACTGGGTCACCGACACGCCCGAACTCAAGAACCTGGTCATCGGCATCCTCCTCGGCCACTCGCTCTTCTTCCTCATCAAGGTCTATCCCAACCTCTACTTCTCCAAGAAGGCCAAACCGCTGGACACGCCTGACTTTTTGTACTCGTGCGACGAAGTAGATCGAACTGGTGAGTCCCTTCTTCAAGGAGGAGGACCGGGTGCAGCGTCCCAACGAGGAACTGTGGGGATGATACTAGAGTAGTTAATTGAGATTATATAACCTATCACGCGGCGTTTCCTCACGACTTTGCAGCTGTAGGCGCAGTAAGGCAAGCATTGGATGATTTGCTATAGAGAGACCCCTCAGGACACGGCTTGCACGTACGCGTTTGGCTGTCATAGAGGGGCGTGGCTGTGGGACACATCGCCACGTAGTTGGTCTTAATGCACCTGCTGGGGTCGTTGGGATCGATCACCTCCGAAACTCCGCAGCTTTCGCACAGCTGGCTGGTGGTATTGAAGCGGGGGGCGTCGGCAGGACAGCTGATGTCCTTGCAGAGGTGGTCCGCGTTGTCCAGGTACCGCTTCCCCTTGCAGACCTCGCACTTGCCAGTGGTCTGGTTGTAGACTTCCGCGTTGGCAAGGATGCAGATGCGGCAGCTGACCGTGTTGTTCACCACCTCCTTGTTGCCAAGACAAACCTCGCAAGCTGCAGTTTTGACGTTGAAGATTCGTTGGGCTGGCAGACGGTGCAGTTTTGGGCTCCGAGGTTGTAGAGGCTGCCCTGGGGACAGCTGAAGCAGCGCTGCTCGTCGTCCCTGACGAAGGGGCGGTCGGGAGGACAGTTGGTGAGGTTGTAGGTGGCTGCCCGCTTGAACATCCTGATCTTGTAGTCGCTCTTGGTGGTGGAGCCGTAGTACCAGCTGCCTGCTGCCAGGTTGTTCTTGAAGAAGCTCCTGTTGAGATCGACGAGTCCGGTGGGCTTTTCGTCGATGGTGTAGGAGCAGTAGTCGCCATCTAGCGTTTCGTTGATCAGCTGGAAGTAGGTGTGAGTCATGTCTAGCATTTTGTCGATGTCGGGGATGATGAACTTGCAGTCGAGCAGGTGGTGTAGTAGAGGCTCACCTCCTTCTCCTTGCCCTCGGTGTAGGCGAGGTAGCGCCTGATTTCGGTGCGGTTGAACTGCGAGAGGCGGGGACAGAGCAGGTTCTGCGGACTGATGAGCAGTTTGAACTTGAGGAGGGAGCGGTGGAGGGCGTTGAAGCCCGAACTGATCTCCTTGCATTTCTGGATGATGAAGCTGAACTTGCTGCTGTCGTTGAGGTCCAGCGTCCGCGAAATGTAGTCCACCTGACTTTTGATCAGCGTGAATTGCTACTCGAACTCCACCGTCTCGATATCCGTCCCGTTCGCCTCCTGCAAGTGCCGCCCCAGCCACTCCTGCTGGCCGTCGTGCTGCAGCGAGAGGCTCAGGCTCAAGGAGAGCAGGACCAGGATGCTGGCGAGCATTCCACCAATATTTTATTTAAAATAATAAACTGCTATTGCCAATGATACTTGCTCACCCAATCCTCTCTCTTCCCCTGCCGAAACCGACCCCACCGCTTAGATCCCTCAGCAGACACGTTTAGATTGGATATGATCATAGTTTGGAGTGGAATCTGGCTTCTAGTTAATGGGCGAGGATGAGGGAGGACTCGATTGCGTTGGCTACTCTGGAAGCCCCACTGACCACGTCGCCCACCACAAACAGCCCATTTGATGACTGCAGTATCTCCTTTATGCTGTTTTTCTTCTTTTACCTGATGAGGGAAGGCCACCACTTGTTGATCCTCACGCATTTGCCCATATCCTTGCTGATCATCTAAGGAAGGACCTGCCGAACCGCTTCCTCAATGGCCTTATCGTCATCACCGAAGTGTTGCTAGCTGAAAGGCTCATTCATTTGGATGACTGCGAGTGGAGTTTGGGATGGATATTTTTCGGCATGGGAGGAGATGAAGGTGATGGGGTGGTTCTTGAACAGGATGCAGCTGTAATTCGCCCCACCCACCTCAAAAGCGAGTGAGATTTGGCGAGTGTAATTCACTTTCCCCACCTCATCCAAAAGAGGAAGCAGCTACTCTTGGTTGGATGCCCTGCAGATCTAAGCTATCCCATGGCCATTGCAGCCGAGCACCAGCAGGTCAAATTACTTCTCGAACTTGCTAGCATCATCGTGAACCACCCAGCCGGACTCGTTCCTGCTGATTTTGGCTATCTTTGTTTGGCTCAGGATGGAGCATTTCTGGGGAAAGGATGAGAGGAATGAGTATAAGTCAGCTATGAGCTGCTTGAAGCCATTTCGGTAGTAAAAACGTTCCTTTTCGTAATCACCCTTCCTCAGCTTGCCGTCCTCGCATATCAGGAAAGGCTGCTGCAGGAGGCTTAGCTTTGCCTCGCCGCTGATGGCTTCGAGGAACTGCCTCACCCTGCTTTCCTGACTTTTGCTTTAGAAATCGATGATATTGGCTCCCAAGTCGGCATATTGCCCCTCAGCTACCTACTAGGTATGCACTCTGCCGCCCAGTTTGGCCTATTTTTCAATCAAAGTCACGTGGAGGAGCGGGTGCTTCACCAGAGCTGCTGCCAGAGACAGTCCGGAGACCCCTCCTCCGACGATGGCCATCGACAGGCATTTCTGCATAGGTAAATTTCACTATTATGAACAGAAATATATGTGGAATAATGACAGAATGGACAGTTTCGGCATCAAGCGGGCTCTCCAAAGTCGTATTCGAGGAAGCCATCTTCGAGGTTGATGGGAGACCACGGCCTGTAAATGCGGATCGTCTGCTTATTCTTCAGCAGAAAGGCGTTTTTGGCGAACTATACGTTCTTCTAGCAGTATTTGCGGAACTCCTCGCCCTCGATCTTAGAAACCTTCTTGGCCCCCCTGCTGACTTCGAGCGCATCGCTGATCTAGAGCTTCCTTACCTGCCTCTCCACCCTGCCCCTCCGCTTCTCCCTCTCTGCCGACCGTGTCTCGCGGTGGTTCGAGAGTTTTTGGAGGAAAGCAGTCCTTAGAAGGGCTTCGTCTCTACGGTGGCGCCCCTCTCGCCCTTTTGGATGAGTAGCTCCTGAGGATGGAGGAGTTGTTGGTCATTTTGCGGGCGTGGATGGAGTTTCGCTTGGAGTCCCTATTGAAGGACAGGTCTGTCTTCTGCAGGTGCAGCAGCTGTTTTTCCTTCACGGGCTGCATCTTGAGCAGGCCGTCGTCCTCCTCGATCTTGAGCACGATGGAGGTGGTCATGTCTGCTTTCGGCTCGAGAGTCTTGCAGTTCTTGCGGGTGGTGCGGGCGATGGGAGTCTTGGGGTCGGCCTGGTACCTCCTGCGCTTGAGGGCGGTGGGGTCGCCGAAGATGTACTCGATGTCGAAGAACTTCTTCTCCTGGTGGAGGACGGAGGAGTGGAGGGCGTCGAGCGCGGTGAGGGTGCGGTGGGGAGGGCGCCTACTCGCTTTTGAAACTTCTGTATAAGTGGTGGCCTCGCATTATGGTAATAAGGTCGCCAATGCACGATCAATAGCATACTATAAAAATGAGTCTCAGCAGCAGAGCTTCCTGATTTCCTCGTCGGTGGTGAGCTCCACCGCCATCTTCTTGGAGTAATTGCGCTTGGTGCGCAGGATGTCGGCCCTCCTGGTCAGGAACTCGACGAGCTGCTTGTTGTTCTTGAAGCAGGCGTAGTGGAGGAGGGTGTCGCCCCTGAAGTTGATGGCGGCGTTGATGTCGATTTCGTGGCGGTAGAGGCTGATGAAGGAGATGAGTTCCTCGGTGCGGCCAGTGACCACCAGGTAGACCAGCTTCTGCTGGATGTTGATGAGGTTGTTGGCCGACAGCACCATCGAAGTCGCACTGCACCCCATTCAAATGCCTAGTTTTATAAATAATCCAACATTTCCAAAGGAGTTATATTTATTTGAGGCGGAAGCTGCCAAGATGGGCTCGACAGTATTACTGGGATGGGTGTGAGGGATAATTGGGAGGGCATCAATCTCAGTCGTCTTCGGACTCGTACTTCTTGTTCTTCTTGGCCTTGGCGTCCTTCTTGTAGAGGGCGAGGAACTGGTCGATGGACAGCTCGTACTTGTTCTCCTCCAGCCACTTCTTGACGCTAGCCTTCCAGGCCTCGAGCTCCTTGTTGTAGCCGGCCTCCAAATCCTGCTTGTAGGTGGGGCCTCTCTAGGCTGCGGGAGAGAGTGCCTCAGCTTGTAGGCCTGTAGCTGGTGTAGGGGAAAACTGGGAACTTGAACGCATTCTTGAGTGCTTCGCGTTCTTCCCTGACCTTCTTGACTTCGCTTTCCAATTGCTCGTCGCCTTGCAACGTTCTGGAAGCCTGCAGAGCGATCTTGACTTGCGCGCCTACCCCCTGGATGCCTTTTCCCTACTTGAAGGAGATCCTCTTGTCCCTGAAGAGGTGGGAGAGCCTGAGGCTGGCGCTGGTGATGCGCTTGAAGGGAATCACGCACTTCTTCTCATATTCCTCCCTGAGTTTTTCGTATCCTGCGTTCCTCTCCGTGGCGATTTTGTTGTATTTTTCCTGGATTTCAGGGTAGAGCTTCCACTTTTTGCTGAGTTCCGGGGCGGCACTCTCCACCTTGATATTTTTTCCTGCAAACTATTCCTTGACGAAGAGAGCGTAGCCGTTGGCGGGACGCTTGGGGGGCGCTTCGACCAGATAGGCACCGTTCTTGATGATGTACTTGGAGGAGGCGGAGGCCTGCGCTGCGAAGCCGAAGAGAGGCGAGAGGCAGAAGAGGCGGAGCATGATCTGATAGCTTAATTATAAATTAATGAAGCACAGCCACTAATGCTTATATTTCAAATGGGCGCGCATATGAATATAAACTCCACACCCCCAGAACAGCCCATACCAGTGCAAAAATAAATGCACGAGTGCATTAATGCGAACGCCTTTGCTGCCTAGATATAATATGGGAATCGGGGGTATCTATTTTTGATTAGGGATTGAGATGGATGTTGTTTGTGGTTCGAAAATCACTTTTTGCTCTTGGGTGCGCCGGCCTTCTTGCCCTTGTCCTTGGAAACCTCGCTCTTCTTCTCCTCCTTCTTGTCCGCCTTGGTATCCCTCGACTTCTCCTATTTCTTCTTCTCTTCTTCCTCTCCTCCTTCTTCTCCTCCTTCTGGCCGACTTTGCTGCCTTTGGACTTCTCCGCCTTCTTGTTCTCCTTGTCCTTCCCCTTGATTGCCTTCAGATCCTCGTCGCTCACTCCGTGCTTCGCCTTCCAGAGCTCCATTTCCTTCTTATAGTCCTCGAGACTCTCCTTGTACTCAGCTTCGAGTTTGGCGCGCTCCTTGGCGTCCATGGTGTCCCACTCGTCCTTGACCTTTTTAACGCGGTCCTCGTCGTCCTTGTAGTGGGTGAGGCGTTCCCCTCTGAACTTGAAGTAGGCGTTGAGGGGCTTTTTGGGGAGAGTTTTGACAACGGAGTCGGGGACGTGGCTCATATATCACGAAAATAATTCAAATTATCACTAGCTGGCTCATAAGCAGTATAGCTTCATACCATCAGAACATTAAAGATTGCATCAGGATTATTCATCATCATCGTCGGAATAGAGGCCCTAACTGACGATTGAATTGATATTGTCCTTCAGATTGTTACACATCTACTCATAAGCGGCTTTGCACTTGGTTGATAAGGCATTGCTTTGGTTTTTCAGCTTCTGGCGCTATGAGTGAAGAAACTGCTTGAGCTTTTGTCAAATACTTGGTAAGACTTCTCATGAAGGAGTTGCCAGTTTGCTTGAATTACTTCAATTTTTCCACCTAAGCAAGCGATAGTCCTGCGGTTTCCTATATGGATGGTTTGCTTATTTTTTCAGGTAATTCTTTGGCCTAAGATCTTCATCGTTGATGCCGAATTTAGCCTTCCATTCCTAATGCTTTACCAGATACTCTGCAGCTCTATCTTGTAATTTTCTTCCATTTTTTTCAGAGTGGGTTAGTCCAAGGCAACCCATGCGGCCTTCATTGCTGTGCCTTGTCTGGAAGGTCTTTGAACTCATCCATTTTCTGCATCTGAACTTGAAATAGGCATTCAGAGGCTTCTTGGGGCGGCTTCAACAGCCTCCTTGGAAAGATTGTGCATGCCCTTATAGGTTTGAAGATATAATTTAAATGATTTTGATCATTTCTTAAAAGAGACGTTGTCGATGGCGCTGTTGATCTTGGACTTCAGCACTTCGCATATCCTCAGGTACTCTTCCTTGTACTTCCTCGCTTCGTTCTACTGCGCGTTCAGCCTCTCCACCAGTTCCCTGCGTTTGCGCTCCCAGTCGGCCTCGCTCTCCTTCCAGTTGACCTTCAGTTCCCTCATGTTGGAGGTCAGCTGCGCGTTTTCCTGCCGCTTGAGCTCCAGCTGCTGCTTGAGGGCCACCAGTTCGGCGTCGTTGTCGTTGAGGGACCTGCCGATTAGGGAATCCTTTTCGGCCAGCTCCTGCTTGAGCTTGGAGAGCAGGTAGTTAAGGTGGCTGTTCTGCTGGTGAAGGTCCGAGCAGTCCTGCCTCAGCTTGCCGTTCTCCTCGTTCTTCTCGCCTTCGAGTTCGTCCAGCTCCCTCTCCTTGTCCTGCAGCGCCCTCAGCAGTTCTTGGTTTTTGCGCGCAAGCACTTCCTTGGACTCTTCGACCACCTTCAGCTTCTGCTCGTAGGAGCGCGTGAGCTGCTGGGTGCGCTTCACCTCCTCGTCGCGCATGCGGTTCTTAAGGTCTCGCACCTCCTCCTCAAGGAGAGCTTGTTGCTTATCAGGATGTCGTTGAGCTTCTTGTTCTCCATGGTCAAATCCTTTGTTAAGAGGGGACTACCTTGCGAGCGCCATCGAGGGCCTTGCATTTTTACTATAGGTTCTTGAGCTTGCGATCGAACTCGAAGTTGAGCTGCTCCACGTATTCCTGTCCCTCCTTCCTGAACTTCTAGAACTCAGTATTGTAATGCATGGTGGTTTCTTCGAAGTTTTTGGTCTATACTGCCAGTTGGGTTTCCAATTAGTGTATTTTTCCACCGTAGATTTCCTCCAGGCGCGCCAGTTCGTGCTTGAGGCGGTCATTGTCGACCGAGAGATCCTGGTTCTGGTGGAGCAGGTTGTTGATCTTGAACTCCAGTTCGGAGGAGGAACGTCCTTGCGGCTGAACTCGTCCTTGAGCTTGATCAGCTTGTTCTCGAACTCGATGCGCATCTTGCGTTCGTTGTCGAGCTCGTGCTCGTACTTCTCCTTGGCCTCCCGGAACTTCTTGCGCTCGTTCTCGAGCATGAACTCGAGCTCGCCGAGGTTGTGGTCGTCGTTCTGCGGGACTGTTTGGGAGCATCTTACCTCTGTTGGAGTAGCCGAGTCCCTTGGAGACGTTGGAGTAGCCGAGACGGGTGTTCGCGTTGTCGTAGTAGCTGGGGAAGTTATTATTCCTGTAGTTCATGGCAGTTCCAACCTTCGATAGAATATTCAATTTTATTATAACTGTCTGTAGCTGCAATCCCACCCTCGCATTCGCGATGAAGGAACACTGGCAGATATTATGATTAGTGTAATGGTATCGGTCGATCAGAGATTGGCCAGCATGTCGTCGATGTCGTCCACTTCCTTGCTCGAGTTTTTGTTGGTCTGGGCGGGCCGACGTTAACGTTGACGTTCTTGTTTCCCTGGATCTTCACCTGTTTTCCTTCTTGACTTCGTTGAGGAGGTCGTTGAACATTTCCTAAATAGAGATGGCTACGTCTACTTCTTCCTCGTCGGACTCGCCGCCGACCATGTCCCTCATCTTGTCGTCGATTTCCTTCTGGCGCATCTTGGCCTCCTCGCCGTCGAGGATGATGTCCTGCAGCTTTTCGGAGTACTTTTCCTGCTCCTTGAGGTGGTCGCCCACCGTGTCCAGGCGTCGATCGTCTCCATGTCCATGACGGCCTGCTCCAGCTGGAACTTCTTGTCCACCAGCACTTTCTTCCTGAGGGTGTAGCTTTCCGCCTGCTTCTGCACCTTGGTCGCCTCCTCCACGTACTTCTTGGCGTCCTTTTTCTTGTCGGCAGCGATCAGTTCCTTGGCCTTGTTCTTCAGGATCTCTATCTTATTGTCGAACTTCTTCTCCTTCTCCTCGAAGGTCTTGATCTTGACGTCCAGGTCATTGAGAGCAGCTTCAATCTTGATTTTCTTCTCTGCATTTTTTCGGCTTCTGATTTGGTGGGGGGCGGGGGCGCAGCAGTCTTTTTTTTCTGGTCGCCGCCGCCGAACAGCTTGTCGAAGAAGGACATTTTGGAGCTTAAGTAAAGATTATAAGAAGATGTAATAAGTTGAGTTATATATAAGCTTGCAAGATAATGGCATATATTCACAATCGCCCAGATTGATCATCCCTTTTAGATTGAATGATCGTTTGCCTTTTATGCTCCAAGCTGAAGCGTGGGGCTTTGGAGTAAATCACCATATTTTTATAAGCTATTTGGAAAGATAGACTTATCCTTTGGCAACAGAAAAGTTAATGGTTAATCATTCAAAACCGCTACTATTGCTTCCGATAGCTGTCGTCGTATATGCTCACATGGGTAGTTGGTCAGACGCCGATTTGATTGTTTCTTCGGCACCACATGAGGACGATGGCATTCACATGAAGTTGAGATTTATTATCAGCTAGACTAAATCTGCGATAGCTTAGTCAAAAATGCTATACTTTTTTACTGTAAAAACGAGTTCTTGCCCTGCCTAATAACTATAAACATTTAATGCTTGCTCGCTTCAAGGCCACCATGCTGCTGGCAGCGGTCGGCGACGCCATCGGCTACCGCCAGGGCATCTGGGAGTTCAACCGCAGCGGACCCAAGATCCACAGCGACCTCATGCGCATCACCGACTAGAAGGGCATCAGCTAGCTCGAAGTCACCCCCGCCGACTTCAGGTACAGCGACGACACCGTGATGCACATCGCCACTGCGCGGGGACTGCTCGAGTCCTCCCCCCACGACACCCTCGACCGCATCTGCACGCGCGTCGCCAAGCACTACAAGGCCTGCATGCGGGAGATGAGCGGACGGGCGCCAGGCATGACCTGCATCCGCGGAGCCAACCGCCTCAAGGAAGACGGCTCCAACTGGATGGGGCTCGGATTCGAGAAGAACGCAGGAGGATGCGGGGCCTCGATGAGGCAGCCTGCATCGGCCTGTACTTCTACAAGCCGAACGACGTTGGGAAGCTGGTGCAGTTTCCATCGAAACAGGAAGGATAACGCACCACAATCCCTTGGGATACTTGGGTTCCTTCGTGGCTGCCCTCTTCACCTCCTTCGCCATACAAAACAAACATCCCCATTAGTGGCTCAGCTTGCTGCTGACCGTCTATCTACCGATGGCGGAGGAATACGTTGGAAAGGGAAGGGATTCGAAAGAAAACCTTGGCAAAGACTGGCAAAGGTTCAGGCAATGCTGGGAGGATTACGCAAAGAAGCGCAAATGCTGCTGGACGCTCCTAGCCAGCCATTTTCCCGAGAAGTTCGGAGTGGAGGAAAGAGAAAAGGACTACCACGAGCTCGCCATTAACGGCTGGCCTGGCGCACTGGGAGTGGACAGCGTCATCATTGCCTACGACGCCCTCCTGAGCATGCTCGACCACCACCACGCAGGGAAAGCGAGCAGGGCGAGAAGGTGAACAATGGGAGGAAGTGTGCCTGAGGGGGATGCTGCACGGGGGCGACAGCGACTCACCGGCACCATCGTTGGAGCCTGGTACGGCGCCTCTTGGTTTCGAAGACGTTTACGAGAAGAACACGGTGCAATCCTAGAACCGGGAGCTTGTGGAGAAGCTGGGTCGTGACATCTACACGCGAGTCTACCAGGAGAAATAAGTATAAGAGCAAAAGTGAAAATGATTGGTGGGGGAAGTTATATCACTTAGTCTTGCTGTTCAGCTCATGCTATTTGGGATGGAAGCTGGTAAATGGATGGATGGATTCGGGCAGATTGAAATAAATTAATAATTATTACATATGTCTTCAGTTCCTAGCTTCGAAATCATCAGCTGCACTTCTTCCAAAGCGATTGATAGTCCCACCGCGACTACCATATCGGCCTTTAGCCGACGTTTGGAAGGTTTTTCACTATTTTAACGCTCCAAAAATGAAACCAGCATCGACAGGGGCCGCACCTCGAAGAGCGAGTCATGAAGTGGCTGGCCAAAGGCAAGTGGTGGCCGGCAGCCCAGAAGAACTCATCCACGCCCACAAGGAGAAGCAGCGACGGCTGGTCAGCAGGAAGACCATGCGGGGAGAAGCTGAGGAAAATGAGGGAATTATAAAGCGAAAGCTGGGTCGCAAGCTTACGATTGATGTTTGATATTGGTTGTCTTAGCCTCTTCTGCGTTATTTACTTCAAAAAACATAGTTTTCCAATTGACTTGTCCGGTAATGTTTTGAATTCCGGCTCGGCTTCGAAAGAGTTCCACCGATTTCCAGCACAAAGCAGCAGCCGAAACTTATGCCCATACTCATAAAACGCATTCTCACGAGGTACGGCATCTTGTTAACGGATAAATGGCATTATTAACTTTTTAGCGGGTGGATGATAGTTATTTATTTTATTCTCGAGGCGGTGACTGTAGGCTCTGGGGCGGTGATATAATAAGGCCAACGGCAGGATGGAGTATGATGTTCGATCGGTATTGTTCTGTTGTAATTGATATAATGAACGAATAGGACCGAATCGTCATTTCGAAGCTCCGCAAAATAACAGTCATCTCCTTGCTCTTCATGAGCCTTGAGTTCCTGGGAGGCTACTACGCGCACTCCATCGCCATCTTCGCCGACGCCTTCCACCTGCTCTCCGACGTCTCCGCCTACGCCATCTCACTCTACGCAGTCCACAAGAGCCACCAGCCCAGCCCCCCGCACCTCACCTTCGGCTTCGAAAAGGTGCAACCGCTGGGAGCGCTCATCAACGTCGCCATCATCTGGGTGGTCACCATCGAGCTCTTCATGGAGGCCACCGACCGCATCTTCCACCGGGAGATCGTAGAGGAACCGCTGATCATGCTGGGGACTTCGGTTTCGGCCTGCTCTGCAACTGCTACATCATGAAGGTGCTGCACAGCGACGAGCACGCCGGAGGGCATCACGGCTGCTCCCACAGCCACCACACCTCCAACCTCACCAGCGAGGAGGAGGAACACCACGAACACGGTCACCTGCAGCTCCACAATGACGACCACGACCACCACCACTGCCACGATGGCGAACATTAGCATTAGCATCATGAGCATTAGCATCCCCACGCGCACAGGCACGGCAATAACAACCACAAGCAGAAGGATGATCTTCACGAAGAACTGTGCGTGGAGTATTAGGCTAGTAGCAAGCAAACTAGCAACCTGATACAAGCTCGCCAGAACACCTGCACGTCCACTCTGCAGCGTGCAACCACTCGCACGACGAAACCAACAACCTCCTCAACGGCAGGATCAGCGATGAACTCATGCCCACCAGAGCTTCAGAGGAAAGCAGTCACCAGCATTAGCATGAGCATGAACACGCAGTGCAGCCAGATAGGTTCAACAACAACATCAACATCGAAGCCGCCCACATCCACATCATCACTGATATTATCCTTTCGGTGGGCGTGATCATCTCGGCTAGCATCATCTACAGCTTCGCCCCCACCGACCACGTCTGGAGCTACTGGCAGCTGGCCGATCCGCTCTGCACCTACCTCTTCTCCATCATGGCCATCTACTCCACCCTGCCCATCGTCAAGGAAGCCTGCTCTTCCTGCTCGACGGCTGTGCTGACGCCGGACTGCTGGCGGCGATCGAGAAGGAACTGGGCGAGAACAAGGCCGTGGAGGCAGTGGAGAGCCTGCGGGTGTGGTCCACCAACCGGAAGAACACTACGGGTCGCTGCGAGTGCGGGTGAGGGCGGACAGGGGCAGATTGGAAGGATTAGGGGAATTTTCAGGTCGCGAGGAGTGGAGGGGAGCGTGGAGGTGGTGGAAAGCGAGGCGGCGGACGGAGGCCGGGAGTGAGGGCGAGCAGGCAGGGGTGTTTTATTGGTTATTATTAATTTTATTGCGGAGGGAGGTGGAAATTAAAGTTATTGTTGCATTATGAATAAAATTAAAATCCAAAATGAAGAAACCCCTTACTCTCTGCGAGACCACTCCGCTGCCCGCCGGCAAGCTCATCCTCAAGCTGCACAAGGAGAACTTGCCCTTCTGCGCCAAGCCGCAGCTGCTAGACCCGCTCCAGCTCGTCAGGACTGCCGCCCACCAGCAGCAGATGCGGGTTGCCCAGCTCATCCAAGAAATTAACAAATGATTTATTTATAACCATATACTTCGCACACTCACCCACCCGCCCCCGCCCCCACACCCACACCCCACACCCATCCCCATTAATGCATCCCATCACGCCATACCCATACTCAACAATCTTCACCCGACAGCCATTTCGCAGGAGGGCGGCACTACGACAAGCTGTGAGGAGGCCTGGGAACGCACGGACTGCAGCGGCGGGGGTAATGGGGGGTTTTGTGCGTGTGGATTTAAATTTTATTATTGCCCAAATCAAAATAAAGTGGGCATTACTGGTGCGGTGGCTGCCCCCCCACGATAATATTTATCAATAAACCCTTGCAGGAATAAAATTATAATGAAGGTGAACCGCTAGCGCAATCCCTACCTCAAACGCATCTTCTCACAACAACCGCACAAATACTCGTACCCACCACTCTAGACAGCTACGACATCGAACGCGGCAAGTACTACCTGCTCGACCAGCAGGGACAGACCATGCACGTCAATCCCAATGGCACCTTTCGTCCCAAGTTCACTCCCAACTTCAGTGGCTTCGTGGACCACAACCGTCGCTACAAGTAGGCGCAAGCAGACCCTGCGCTGCTCCACTTCGCGCCTGATCCCGCCCCCCACACCTCCTACCACTACCCGCTTCCCGATAAGTTCTCAGGCTACGCCCAGTTCCCCTACCAGCTCACCGAAGCCCTCCCCTCCTACCTCAAGCGACCCACCGAGCGACCCCCCTCCCAGTACGTGAGGCAGAAGGCGCAGTCTCTGATCCTGGGCAAGGAGCAGAAGCGGCAAGCCAACGCTTCTCTGCTTGAATCGACGCTCTCGCAGAAGGGAGCAGGACAGCACTTCTTCAACGACGCCTGGGAAGCCATGACCGAAACGAAGCCCCTGCCGAAGCAGAAAAAGAGGACCTGCTACAACTACAAGTGCAAGTACCTGAAGCAGTGGGTTTTCGACGAACGGGGCAAGCTGGAGGCGAGGCAGACGCGACTGCCGGAGCAGACGCAGGGGAGGAGTTTCCACGAGGGGGCGCTGGCTCGGGAGATGCAGGAATCGAAGCTGCTGTCGACGATGGCGCTGACCGGGGCGGAGGGGTGATCGTAGAATTTTATAACTTATTGATGTCGGACATTCGATCGAACAGCAGCTACGCCATTTCGGCCATCGAGTTTAACTCCAAGTCCCTCAACCCCCTCGACTCCCTCAATCCCGCAGTGGTCGCCAAGATCAAGCGCGAGGCTGATGCCTACCACAACTGCGCCCAGAAGTGCCAAGCCATCTGGGGCTCACTGGCGAAGAATGATATGGCAGGCGCCAACCTCACCGAAAAGGTCTTGTAGGTGGTATTCCGGTAGTACCAGGCAGACCTGTACAGTCTGACCAGGATCAGTTCGATCAAGGACTTCATGCGCATCTTCGACACCGATAAGGACGGCACGCTCAATCCTGACGAGCAGATCGGCATCTTCTCCTTCATCAAGGAGAGACTCGAACTCGTCGCCAACAACTGCCTCCAGATCCAGCTCTACGTCAAGTTCGAATCCCTCATGACCGAGGTCCGCCAACTCGAAGCCCACATCGCCACCTGGCAGGACCACCTCAGGGAAAAAGTGCATCGCAGCCAACTCGGAAAGTACCGCCAAGAGGGCGAGGAACGCATCGACGAGTTCTGCGCCAAGTACGACCTGGAATTCGAACAGCTGCAGGCCACCATGATCGAGCGGAGAGAGGCCTTCGAGAAGAAGGCGTTTTACGAGTCGCAGGAACTGTAGGCGCGGCTGGGCCAGCCGAGCGAGTACCTGAAGATAAAGCCGAAGAACCGGCTGAAGGAGCTGCAGTTCCAGGAGAAGCTGGTTTCGCTGGAGGAGCGCGTCTACGAGGCGCTAGACTTCCGCAAGTAGCTGTCGGAGCTGGAGGTGAGCGAGAAGGAGCGCGTGGACCGGCTGATGCAGGAGCACGCCGAGCAGCAGCGGGCCAACCTGCGCAGGCAGCACGAGAAGGAGCGCCGCGAGCTGGAGATCAAGCTGAAGGAGCTGGAGGACAAGCTCACCATCCGCATGAAGAAGGACTTCGACGTGCTCCGCAAGAAGAACAACCTCCACGAGATGGAGATCCGCCGCCTGCAGGGACTCGAGAAGAAGTGGGCCAACAAGCGCGGACTGGTCGAGCCCGAACTCAAGCGCACCAAGAAGCTCAAGAACCAGCGCAACGAGATCCTCGAGGAGTACAAGAAGAGCATGTTCGGCACCTCCACTTCCAAGTTCGAAGACACCGTCGACGAACACCCCACGCACGGCAAGTTCAACGCCAGGACCCTCCTCGCCTCCACCCTCAAGTTCGGCATCTCCTCCCGCGCAGAGTCCGAACAGCCCATCAACACCCGCAGCCTCAAGGCGGAGGGGAGCATGGCCGCCCGCATCAACAAGTACATAGCCCCGAAGACGGCGGACAAGGGGTACTCGCTGACGAGGCTGTACGACAACAACCTGGAGACGCACCAGCAGCCAGCCATCCTGACGCAGAACCAGAAGCAGGAGGAGAAGAAGAGGAAGTTTGATTTTGTCATGTCCAAAATGGACTTTTGATTACTCACTAACTCTAGATAAGCAATTGCCTTCATGAAATAAGTGTTAATCAGGAGAGGGAGCAGCAGCGTGAATTTGCCTTCTTGGCCTGCTTGTAGAAGTCTAGACTGAGGTTGCTGACGTCCTTGCTCTTCTCCATCAGCTTGTCCAGGTCCTCTCCTCTCTTCAGCAGGTCGTTGAGGTTCTTGTGGCAGATCTCTTCCACCTGCTTCAGCTCGTCCTTGAGCTTCTCCAGCTTGTCCACTTCCTTGGGGTCCTGGTACTTCTTCAGCAGTTCCTCCAGCTTGCCCCACTTCAAGTCCTCGTCCTCTACTTCAAACCATCTGTACTTTCGGTTTTCGAGAACATGGCTGCCTCGTACTTGACTGCGAACTCCATCGAGATCTTCTTGAGGACCATGAAGGCAACTCGTTCGGGGTACTGGTCATCGGTGAGAGCAGCGAAGGCGAGGCCGTCCTTTTGGACAGTGATATAGCATCGTGCCTGCGCGTCAGGAAGGTGGATGGCGAGGGAGCTGCCCTGTGCGGTGCGACTAACTAGCTCAAAGCGTACTTGGCAGCAGTGCGTGCGCCGAAGTTGACGGTTTCCTTGTAGAAGGGCCGCTGGTACCAGCTGACGAAGCCGAGGTCGTAGGCCGAACTCAGGAAGAAGGAGTTTTCCTCCGCCCACTTCAGGACGTGCAGAGAAATGATGCGCATGCTTCGATATTTGTATTAATTATAAACTTCCCTTGGACCTGGGACTCACACGATAAAAGGATAAGAGCGGAGGATATATACTGATGTCTTTGCAGAGCATTTGGAGAGGAGAAAGCAATGACAGCTTTTTAGTATAGACAATTGTATAGTATTTTTGGGGATAGTTTACGACAGTTTGACTTATCTGTTGATTGATGCTAATAATCGAGGGATAATAAACATTGAGTGAGGTGATCACCTGCCCATCTGCGCCTGCATCATCGCCATCAGCTGCTCGTAGGCCTGCGGGTCCTGCTGCCTGATCGCCTACAACTGCTGCTGGATGGCCTCCTCGTTGTACCCCATGCCTCCCATGTCGGCCATGCCCTGCTCGTAGTCGCCCGGGAAGCCCATCCCGCCCATGCCGCCCATGCCGCCCATGTTGTCGCCCACCAGCGCCACCTGCAGCTTGTTCATCAGTGGCAGCAGCACCTGCTCCAGCTCCATGATTTCTCCCGCGATCGCGTTTTTGTACTTCTCTAGGTCTCTGAATGCGTACCCATGGCGATGTCCATTTCCTCGTTGTCGAGCTCGGGCTAATGCTCGAAGCACTCGTCGCTGATGACTGAGTTGAGGAAGAGAGGGACGAACTGCTTCTCCTCGAGGGAGAGCGTGGAGGCTATTTCGATGAGGGCCTCGATGAGTCGCTCCCCGTGGGCCTTCAGGTAGTCGATTTTGATTTCCAGCTGCTGCTTGGTCTGCTCGAGGGTGATGGGGGTGTTGAGCAGCAGTTCCTGCATGAAGGGGGCGAGCTGCGGCCCGAACTGAGCCATCTTGGCCTGCGTGAGTCCCAGACTGGCGAGGATCTGCGACTGCTCCTGCTGCAGCTGCATGACGGTCTGCTGGAGCTTGGCCATGCCCTCGTAGCTGCCCCTGAAGTAGTCGGCCATGCGGGTGAACCTGACGGCTTTGGGGAAGCGCTTCCTGCGGTCCTCCTTGGCGCGGTTGGAGAGGTTCACCGTCTTGGTCTTGATGTAGTTGGTGAGGAGGCTGAAGATGGCCTTGAAGTCTTCGAGGGAGGGGTTGTTGAGGTTGATCGTCTGCTTGAGCTTGGCCAGCTCCTCGTGGATGTTGATTTCCTTCTGCGGGACTGCGACGACGGCCTCATCGACGAGTCCTCCCTCCTGCTCCTTCTTGTATGAGCTGTGCGCCCTACGTGAGTCGATCACTACCAGTAGAAAAGGCCCCCTACGGCGGCAGCAGCAGCCGCTATGGCTCCTATCTTGCCCAAAAAGCTCATGCTGATATAGCCACGAATTAAAATTATACTAATGCTGGCTGCGGTCCAGATACTCCGCCTGCTCACTTTTAAATCCCTTTTGGGCCGGTGTGAAATTGGTGATCACAGGCGTAGATATCATTTATATTCGGATCTTCATGCTAAACTTCGCCTCCCTCTTCAACCAGTTCCGCTCCCAGTCCAGCTACGGCCTCGGCGACCTCCTCGACCAGCCCGCCCTCAAGATGGGCCGCCTCCTCGACGAGGAACCCTTCCTCAACGAGTACAAGACCGCCAGCAACTCCAAAGTCATCGAATTGTAAGTTTTCCCTCACCCAGCATGAAGTACGAACGCTACGAGGAACTGGTGGACTTCATCACCGTGGTGGGTCCTCCCGACGACAAGAAAAGGGGCTACAAGTATGCATCCTGCCATCAAGGTACCCGCTCGCCGCCTGCGACCTGCTCTGCATCGACAGCCAGCCCGCCCTCGACTACTTCTTCCCCGATGAGCCGCTCACCGCCAACGAGAAGGTGATCGAGGAAGTGGAGGAGGAGATATAGGAGAGGGTCGAAGCAGAATAACCGCCAGCGCAGAAGGAGCAGGAGGAGCCAGCGACGACCGAGCAGCTGAAGAGCGAAGCTCTGCCCTAGGGGAGCGAGGAGAAAAAACCAGAAACAGCGTAGGGAGAGCAGAGCGAGCCTAGTGAGTAGGTGAAGTCAAAGAACCAGCAAGAATAAACTATCAAATAGCCCCAGTATAGGAAGGTGAAGGTCAAAAGACAGCAGGAAAAAATAGTGAAGAGGGAACTGGTCCCACTGATCGACAGACTCATGGCTTACTTCAACGGAGAAGTCAACTACACCCTCACAGCCTACGTCTGCAGAGTCCTCACTTTCCTCTCCAACAAAAAACCCGCAAATGTACGCATCGGAAAACGAAGTTCCTCCGCTATTTCCTGCAGGAAAAGTTCACCGCCGCCATCCTCAACCACGCCGAGTCGCGGTCGGTGGGAGAGCTCATCACCAAGGTGCTAGTCAACGAGTCCCAGCTCTGCATCGAGGAGCGCAGGCTCTTCTTCAAGGCCATGCTGGACCGCATTTCGCTCAACTCCGAAGTCTACGTAAGGGACGCGCTAGCTAGATCATGAGCAACATCTCCGCCTACGTCTGCGAGGTCATCGAGAAGGCGGCAGCCAACCTCAAGGGCGCCTCCAAGGTGGCCGAGTTCGGCGACCTCTTCTTCTCGCTGGAGGTGGTGACGCAGGTGATCAAGAACGTGATGAGCGACCAGGAGAACGTGTCGGTCTACAACTCGCCCATCCTCTTCGCCTTCCTCACCAGCGTGCCCTTCGTCCTCCCCGAAGACCCCGCCCTCAGGAGCGAGTTTTCGGCCCTGGTGGAGCTCTTCGTGGAGAAGAGCTGCGAGAAACTGAACGTGAAGGCGCAGCACCACCCCAAGTTCGGCCTCGGCAGGATCAAGATCGTCGAGATCATCCGCTACGTCCTCAAGGAGGACATCCTCAACAGCCGCGAAATCATCGCCAAGAACGCCGCCTTCTTCGACATCCTGGTGGGCCTGTTCAGGGAATACCCCATGAGCAGCATGCTCCACAACGAAATCGTCAAGATCCTCGACATCGCACTCACCGACGGCGAGAAGAGCGCCCTCAACGCCGCCGTCCTCAGGGGCAGCACCCTCGTCACCTTCATCAGGGAGGAAGTCGAGGAGGACCAGAGGATCAGGAAGGGCGACTCCGTCTACAAGTCGCGCAAGGGCTTCATCGCCCACCTCATCAACCTCGCCGCCAGGATGAAGGAAGTGGCCGAAAGCAACAGCGCGGTCAAGGCCGTCATCGAGTGTAACCCCCCGTAAAGCAGCTGCCGAATACTCGCCAATCTACGAGTCCTTCTTCGACAAGGAGATCTTCAACGCCAAGAAGTCGCTGGCCGGCTTCATGGTCAAGAAGGACGCCAAGCACCACGAGGTCAAGTTCCAAAAGGAAGTACAGCCGCTCATAGATAGGACATCATCGCAGCCTACGCCAGCTTCCTGCGCAAATGCCCCCCGCCCGTCTTCGAGGAGCCAGAACCCATGGCCGACAGCCACCCCGACCTCGTCGAGGAACTCCAGAAACAGATCGAGGAAAGCCTCACCATCAAGCACAAGGAGGGCGACAAGCACGTGGAGGCCCCCAAGGCAGTGGAAAGCGCAGCGGAGGAGAAGGGGAAGGGGAAGGAGGGAGAAGCGCAGGTGGAGCCGAAGATCTGGGAAGCAGTGCTGTGCTACGACCTCGAGGACCTGCCCTACGACCTTTGATTGGCATCCCATAATATCTGCAACATCACTATCATAAATCAGTTCTATTTGAGCTTGTGCCTCTCCCTGGAGAGCGGACGCTTGCGCTCTGCCTTCGTCCTCACCTTCTCCACGTTCATGTCCACCTTGAGGAACAGCCCATTCTCCTACGCTGCCTGCTTCTCTGCCTTCTAGAGCTCGTCTAAAAAGTTCATTTGGTTGTTGGATGGCCTCCTGGGAGAAAGGAAAGTCCTCGTCTTCTAGTGGTCCTGCTTCTTGTATCTTTTCATCAGCTGCCTATGCGTTTTGGAAGTGGCGTCCCAATCTTCCTTGAGACTGTGCAGCTCCGACTTGAGTTCGTCTTCCCTTCTCAGCTCGTCCTCGAGCATTTTATATATCTTCACCAGCAATTTATCGCGATACAGATTATGCACTTTTTCCTTGGCAGTGAGATTGGCATTCTTCGTGCTTTTTGCCTCCGTAGGGGGAAGTTGTGGTGGTGGTTTTTGCATGGCGTTTTCCCTATATTTTTTGCTTTTGCTCTTGAGGGTGAACTCGAGAGCTTCTATTTCCACGTTCAGCCTTTTGACATCCTGGAGTGCCTTGTTTATTGAGTTTTTCTAAATGCCTTCAAGGTTCAATTTCCTGAGGTTTTCCCTTCGCGGCAGCATGTCCGTGCCCTCCTCCTCAGTCGCCTATGCGATTTACGCCTCCTTGCTGATCAAGACCCGCTGCAGGTCGAGGATCCTCGCCTCGTAGTTCTTGATGAGCTCGTTCATTTCGGTTTCCTGCTGGAGGTGAACTTGGCTGCTGAGGAGCTGCTGGGAGTGGAGCTAGTGAAGCGAAGCGTGCTGCTTGTGGATTTGCTTGGCGAGGGAGCCGCTGAAGGGGAGGATAGCCATCTGGGGCACCCCCAGGTGGATGGATATGAATTCCAGCTGCAGCTTTAACGACTACTCGAGCTCCTTGTTGGCCAGCTACAGCTACCTTAGCCGAACTGCTAAGGAAGCGACGTCCAAGACGCTCTGGGAGGTTAGTAGGCTCGACATATAATTTAGAATAATCGATTTCCATTCTCTTCCCATTATTCCTCAAAAACGCTCCAAACCACAAACATTTCCGCCCTCCTTTTCGAATTATCCCCCAATGCTTTGCGCCGTTGGCGACATTTATGCGGTTATTGTGGGTGTAAGTAGTAATAAAAAGTTATAATATTTGATATATTTTATTGTTTTCGAATGAGAGACTAACGCTACTACCAGAGACTGCACCAGATCCGCGAGAAATACGGCTACCTCAACGACATCAATCCCGAACAGGACACCCGCCACCCCCCCTTCAAGAGGGAATCCATGCCGGTTTCCCCCCATCACACCCCCACCCATAACTACCTCAACAACTACGACATCCCGCCCAAGAATACGCACAACGAGGGAAGGTTCGACAGCCAGCTCTCCAGCAAGCGCCAGAAGGAGAATTTCCCGATGGCTCCGCTCTCCAGCATCAGACAGCAGCCGCCAGCCGACCGAAGCTTCAGGGAAAGGCAGGTCAGCCAGTTCCAGGAGGACGCAGCTAGGTACAACTTGGAAAGGCCGAGGAATGAGCGTCCCTCCATCTCGGAATGCTCGCAATACGCTGATCTGCCTTCCCAGCTCAACCAAAACGCAGAGAACTCCAGTCCCATAAGGAAACTCCAATGCGAGCTGCTGAACCAAAACACTCCCAGACAGTATGCCAACAACGAGAGGCCCTCCACTTTCACTCCGATCAAAACCAACAAAAACAACTATAGGCCTCCCAGCGCCAATACAACGTAAAGGAGCCCCATTTCCAAGCCTTACGCAACTGAAAACTTCAAATAACCATCAATGACCACCAAATACGGTGACAGAGTCTCGATGACTCCGGACCGGACCGAGAAGGCGAGCCTAAATACGCGACGATAGGAGCAGTACTACAAGAAGAGATAGGCGAGCCAGCTGGGCGGGTGCGGTGATGATGGAGCGAAGTACAGTGCGAGCATAAACAACATCGACAAGATCCAAGAGAAGATCCAGATGGCGCTCAACAAGAGCAAGAAGTGATCTAATAATCGTCATTCTCCGCAAACAGCTATCCCAGGGGTTAATAATAGCCTGCTAACCACCATCAATTCAAATGTTCCCGCTGAACGACAACACCGACCCCTACCACCAGTTCACCTACTACCAAGGCGTCATCGCCAGCGAACTCGTCAGCACGCTCGCCCTTTTCATCCTGCTGCAGATGTTCCACTACGGCGTGTGGGGGCACGAGGAGGAGATCATCGAGTGGAAGAGGCGCGAGGAGGGCGAGGCGGTGGCGGATCCCGCGCGGTCGGAGTGGGTACTAGTTGCTGTAGAGTAGAAGTGGAACCAGAAGGGGTGGAACATGTACTTCGCGATCATCTTCGGCAACCACATCTGCGCCATCGTCCTGCCCATCACCTACCTCCCCAACATCTTCACCTGCGTCCTCGCCTACTGCCACTTCACCTGCTTCTGCGGCGTACTCATCAACGAGATATTCATCTCCGAGAAAGTCCCCGGCAAGGGAGGCAAGACCACCACCAACCGCGTCTTTTGGATCCGTAAAAAGATATACATAGCTAGTGATGTGCCTTTTCAACCTGACCTTGATCGCGGGCGGGCTCACCGGGGTGTCCGACGTGCTTCGCTGAGGAGGAGGGACTTTCTCGTGATGTAATTGGGGACTATGCTGCTATTATTTTATTGATGATTAACGAGAATTGCTTGAAATTGTGGGATTCTAATGAATAATAGCAAGAAGCTATCCTCTACCGGCCGCACAACAGACTCAGAAAATCACTGGATAACGCCCACAAGTTGCGCCAGGACTTGTTTAGACTCAGGACCAGCCTCTCAAATACTTCCCTCGCCAAAATAGACTTTACTAACACCCTCAAAAAGAACAGCAGCTTCGCCGCCCTCCCGCCGAAAAAGATAGACACCCTCCCCAAGCCAGGCAAAAGCAATATAAAAAGCAAGCTTGAACTCATTGAGAAAAAGCTGAGAGATGCTAAAAGGGCGGCATAGCACGAGCAGGAGCACAGCGATATAAAGACAACGCTAGACACCATGCAGAGCCTGGAGGAGATCACCTCATCCGATACCAAAGAGTCCCTGCGTGAGAGCGAGCACGTCAGAGAGAAGAGCAGACTGTCCAACTACACGACCAACATGCCCAAGCCGGACAACATCCGCCCCATCAGCCACAATCCCTACACACTCAAATCCAAGTATTACCTGAGCGAACTGGTGAGGGTAATCCACGAAAGGAAGTCGCTAGCCATGGATCACATCAGCCAATCCATTCAGATGCTGCTCCAGTACCGGCTCTGCAAACTTAACCAGGAAAGACTGTTCGAGGACGACGCCAAGATCAGTCTTCCGCTGGCCGAGCACAACAAAAACAAGAAAACCCTTATACTGGACTTAGATGAGACGCTCATTCACTGCTTCGAGAGGGGGGAGTCCAATCCCGACCTGAAACTGACCATCAGCATCGACGGTTTCCCCTTTGAGGTGGGCATCAACATCCGTCCCTACGCCATTTCCTTCCTCAAGCGGATGAAGAAACGCTGGGAAATCATCGTCTTCACCGCCAGCCACCAGAGCTACGCCGACTCCATCCTCAACGAGCTCGATCCGTAGGGCGTCCTGGTGGATCACCGGCTCTACCGCCAGCATTGCCGCTAGCTGACCACCGACCTCTTCATCAAGGATCTGTCGAAGATAAACAGAGATTTGTCCAAGACTGTGCTGGTGGACAACTCTGCCTACTCCTACGCGATGCAGATCGACAACGGCATTCCCATAATCCCCTTCTACGAGGGGAAAGATTTCGAGCTGAGTGCCCTGTAGCACTACCTAAACAAGCTGAGCGAGTGCACCGACGTAAAGGAGATGAACAGGGACTATTTCCAGTTGCACAGGTACACATCCTACGACAACTCTGTGTGCTTGGTGAAAGAGCTCTACTGCTCCAAGGTGCAGTGACTGCCCAATAGAGTATTTATTATTCATAAATTTTATTTATGATACCTTCCACACTTGATTCAGTAGCTGTTTTTCCCATCCGAACCGAAAGCAAATCCGCTGTATTTTCCCCTTTGGGTTGTTGGTGGTGTTGCACTGGAATACTATCATCCAAAAATGTGAAACCCTTAAAGTTGTAAATTATATTCAATTAACAATTCATCCTACTTCATATCTTTAACAACTTTCAGTTCCAAATAAAATTTTAGAATGGGTTGCAACACCTCGCAGGTACAGTCCGCCCCACGTAGAAGGAAACCGATAGCTTCGGACTCCTCTCCAAACCCCACGTCTTCTTCCTCCTCGGCGGCCCCGGAAGCGGAAAGGGAACGCAGGCCTAGAACCTGATCCGCGACTACAAGTTCAAGCACCTATCGACTGGGGACCTCCTGCGGGAGGAGCAGCAGAAGGGAGGATAGCTGGCAAGGACCATCTAGAGCTTCATCAAGGAAGGAAAGCTGATCAGTTCGGAACTGGTGGTGAGGCTCATCGAAAGCAGCATTTCAACTTACGGAAACCGGCGCTACCTGCTCGACGGCTTCCCCCGCAACCAGGAAAACTGGGACGAGTTCGAGAAGCGCCTCGCCGACAAGGTGGTCGTCCGCAACCTGCTCTACTTCGACTGCCCCACGCAGACGCTCATCGACCGCATGACCGAGCGCGCCAAGACCAGCGGCCGCGCCGACGACAACCCCGAAACCATGAAGAAACGCATCCTCACCTTCGAGAGCGAAACGCTCCCCATCGTCAGGAGCTTCGAGGAGAGGCACAACTGCATCAAGGTCGACGCCACCAAGAGTCGCGACGAGGTCTACTCCGAACTCAAGAACAAACTCACCGAAGCCAACATCCACCCGCCCAATCCCGCAGAAATGCTCTTCGTATTGGGAGGACCAGGCTCCGGCAAGGGCACGTACGCATCCCATAACATAGCCAATGCGATATTCTAGTCAAAAAATATAACTTCGTCCATCTTTCAACTGGAGACCTGCTCAGGGATTAGGTAAAGACCGGCTCCAAGCTGGGCAGGGAACTAGAGGGAATCATGAAGGAGGGCAAGCTCATCTCCAGCGAATTGATGGTGAAACTCATCAGGGAAAAGATAGAGAGTCGCAATTTCGGAGGAAGGTACCTGCTGGACGGATTCCCCCGCGGCCAGGAGAACATGGACGTCTGGGAGAAGGAGATGGCCAAGTGGGTGAACCTCAAGTCAGCCATCTACTTCGAGTGCACTGAGGAGGAGCTCAAGAAGAGACTGCTGGAGAGGGGCAAGACTAGCGGCAGGGCCGACGACAATGAGGAATCCATCGCCAAGAGACTGAAGGTGTTCAACGACCAGACAAAGCCAGTTATTGATTTCTACGAAAAGCAGCACAAGTTGCACAGGTTCAACGCCAACAGGGACGTGGCTTCCATCACCGCCGACGTGGAGAAGCACTTGGACGGGCTCGGCATCTTCCCCGCCAACTCCTGAACCACCCATGTTATTTATATCCTAAATGAAAAAATAGTAATAATATTATGATCAGTTTAAATTGTCCAGGGCCGCAGGGTTGAAGATGGCCTCCTGGAAGCGCCTCAACCGCTTGATGTGCATCTCCTTGCACTCGATTTTCGACTCGAAGATGGCGGAAAGGCACCGTTTGCGGAAGAAGTGGAGGCTGACCATGCGGAAGAGCCTCGAGTTGGCTGAGCTGGAGTGCCACCGGGTCACCAAGTACTCCCGAGTTATGTTGTTCTCCTTCTTCCAGAGCCGGATCTCACCGATGAAACTCTCCCATTCCTAGTTCTGCACCGCGAAGTGCTTGCGCAGCGTTGTTCTATTCTTCCAAATATACTTGAACAACAACTTCCCCATGTTCTTCGTCACGTTCTTCGTCGACACCTTGCCCTGCCCTGCAGACTGCTGCTTCTGCGAGGAAGCCTCGTTGGAGGTGCTCAGCATGTGCCTGGAGTCTGCTTCCGAGTCGTCGTGGGTGGGGAGGAAGGGCAGATCGATGGAGGCGGAGAAGTGGCGGTAGGAGGCGTCTCGGGCGTCGAGGGTGTCGATGTCGATGAGGGCGGTGGGTTCCTCGACGAAGTAGTGCTGCACGCTGCTGAACCGCTCCTCCTCGTCAAAGTAGCACTCGGATTTCCCCCTCCTGAGAGAGAGGACGTTGTAGAGGGGGTCATCGAGGCCAGAGTGGTCGTGTTCCCTGTCGAGGCCGAGGGGGAGTTGAAACTTGTCGTCTGATTCGCAAACGAAGGTGAAGTTCCTGAGGGAGAAGGAGTTCAATTCTGCGAATCTTTCGGTATTGATTCCGTGGAGAGAGTGAATTTCTGATTTTTCTAGGAGGTTTTGGGCGGGGTGTGGGCTATTTTCGAGGTCCTGGGGGGAGATCTCGAAGTAGGGGTGCGAGATGGGTGTATTAAAAGCGCTTATCATAACAATCAGATTTTAAAGTCAAATAATATTATATAATTTGACCAACAACATACCATTTTATAACGAGGGACGCCCAACCATCCCCAATACACCCCCATTTTATTTTGGAACCCATCCTTTTCCATCTTTTCCCTCAAAAACTAAATAATCTTAAGACTTAATATTAACACCCCCACCCTCCGCAAATGCCGAATCGCATACCCATATCTTTTGATGAAAAAAGGCAATTCGAAACATAAGAGAGGGCAAGAGGGGGCAAAGCTTGGTTGGCGTTTTGGGAAGAGATTGGAAGGTTTTGATGAACTGATGTTTATTGAAGTAGCATGATAAATCCATTATTAGTTATGCATCCAAAACCACCTGTTCTCATTGTCTAGAAGCAATAAAATAAAGGGTTGGCTTCAACCATCTTGCTTCGCTTTTCGCTTATTTGATTGTTGCTATGATATAACGCAAATCTTATTAAAGCTTCAAATAACCGCCACAATCAACTTTCCTCCTCTCGACCGTATTTCAGTTGGCTAAAGTGGTTGTAGTGGTCAGTGCGAGTAAATAATAGGATAAAGTATCATTGGGTGGGTAGTTTCACTTGAAGCTGCTGAACTCGAGTGGGTTTTGCAAGGAACTCAGGAGCTTCAATCGGTATTTGGCATGGCTCAGCTTGTTCTCTATCTTGGAGGAGTAGATGTAGTGCAGGCTCCTCTTCCTGATGAAGTAGGCATACACCATCCTCATCATCTTCCCATAAGTCTCATGCAGCCATATCTCCTTCAGCCTGTTAATCGTGTACACCCTGCTCGCTTTCTCACTACGCACATACTCCAAGAAGCTATTGAGCTCACAAGTCTAGAATTAGTTCCTTTTCTTCATCAGCATCTTTTTGATGAGGAGTGGATTTTCAAGGATGAAGGTAAAGACAGCCTTGATGTAATTCTTGGGAATGTTCTTAGTCTCATCTCTCTCCCTGTATTGCTTCCCATCTGCTTCCCTTGGAGGAGTTGCTACAGTTCCTTTTTATTGGGTTGGAAGTGAGTTGCTAATACTGTAAGCCGCCATTATTTCTGTGTGATTAGGATTCATGATGCTATCAATATCGATGCAGTTACTGCAGTGGGGGGCAGACTCATCATCGATTTCATCCTTATCGGTGGAATTCTCTTAGGTCGGCATTAATTCTGGGTGTTACTGGCTCTAGGGATAATTGGCAATAAGTGAAGCCTAAGAAACCAAAATATTGTTGATCTATAGACGATATGGACTGCATAACTTATTAGGATTCGAAAGGCTTTCTTCTCTTAGTGGCAGTTATTGCATTTTTTGACCATTTTAGTGATTTCCACAGAGACTGGTGCTTTGAAATTGAGTAAAGGCGCAAGATTTTGAGTTTTGCATCATCCGCAGAAGGGATTGTTGATTCCTGATATTAATTATAAACGTAAATCAACGCCTCAAATTAAAGGCATAGCATTTTAAATAAAATTGATTATGTATGACGCAATTCTCACCATCATGTTGTTGACTTATCGTCCTCCAGTCCTAACATGATCCCAGCATTTGAGCAGCAATTCCTGTGGCTTTGGCCCTTACCAGGCCTGCGCTCGCTGGAGCTGAATAGAGATTACGTTTTGGGTGATGAAGGGTGATGTTGATGCTGTGAGTGATGGTGGGGGGAGGCGCTGGTGGCGCTGGACTTGCCATTCCTGTGTCTATAAGTTAGATAATAAAGTAAAGGTGAAAGGAAACATTTCCTTATCAATCTAAGGGACTTTTGTTGGCAAAAATTTTGGAGTGCGCAACTGTAATTATTATAAAAATTAAGATGGCTTTTTAATATATTTAAATCAAAATCCTTCAACTTTGCACCCTCCACCAAAACTGCCCTTTTTAGCCAAGGAAAGCAATCCTTGATCCGTGAATAACATCATGGATCTGTTTCATATGTTTTTAATATGTTTGCACTCATGGGAGGAGCTAATGATTATTCGTCCGTGATTATGCAATTAATAATGCTTAAATGATGATGGATAGAGCCAGATACAATAGAATCCTCAATTTTAACTAATTTGATATTTTCCTCATTTATTCTTTTTTCTTGGAGTTAATAATCAAAGATTTATCATGCTAATAGACTATACGCTTGCCAAAAAAGTAAAATAATTAACTATTCCATTGCTTTATTCATTGAAAATCATCTTTCTCGACCATTGGCAATCCCACTAAATCTCTTATATTAATAAAAGAGTTATTCTGCCAAATTTGATTAGTTTGCCAGAAAAAGAGTCACTTATAACTCCAATTAACCCAACCACTATAATCTTATGAGGCGAGAGGCTGAAATCACCGAATTTTACGGCGTTGACGTCTCAGAATATAACATCAGGCCCCTCAAGGACAGGCAGCTCATCCCCAAAGACCAGCTCAACGTCAACATCAATAACGCACACATCTACGCACACGCCTACCAAAACGGCTACGACGCCCCCTCAGAGAACAGGATCACCAAAACGGCACTCAAGAACAATGATGGAGTGGAATTCACTGTGGACAGGCTGAATAGAAAATTTAAAGACTATAGGCTCAATCCATACCAGCAGATCTTCAAGAAACCCAAGAAGACGGTGCCCAAGGTGAGGACTGCTAACGCCAAGAAGAAGGAGGCCTACCAAGTGCTGTCACCCGAGCAAATCGTGATAAAATGCGCCAGGCAAGCCTACGCTCGGTAGATACTCGAGAAAGAAAAGCGTGATGTAAAGGTGGAGCCGAGAATTCCCACCGAGTAAGAGGTTAAAAGGAAGCAGCACCAGCTGATACGAAGGATATAGAGGACGCTTATCATCAAAGCTTACAAGTACATGCTGTTTGCTATCTTCGGAAGCGCCATCTATACAAAAGGCTGGAGGATCAGTAGAGAATAGCTGAAGGAAAAGCTGCAGCTGCCAGCCGAAAGCTACAACATCAATTTCATGAAGGCCATCCTCGCGCATAGATACGCAAAGGCGGCCCTCGACAGGGAGATCTTCATGGAGAAGAAAAAGAAATACCAAAGGGAAAGACTGGAAAGGTGGAAGCAGCTGAAAGCGGTGCGAGCCTATTAGAAGAAGCTTTTTGTCCCCCACTCCCAGATCAGCTATCCTCACAAAGAGGAGGATCTCTACAAAGTGAAGCGGGAACATGAGATAAAGTCTAAGGAGGCTAAGGTGGAGGGCGAGAGGATCAAGAGGACGAAGAAGAGAAAGATGAGGAAGCAGAAGGTGTGGTATAGGGACAACGGCCAGCCTAACTCCAAATAGATTCAAAAATAAGTGGATGAGACCAGGATAGATTTGTAAGAAATCGAAGAAGACGAAGAAGAGGCTCGCGAATAGCTCTAGTAATTGGTCAGCTTCGAGGAAGTACAAAAGGAAGTCGCTTCAATTCAGTGATATTATATCAAATCAATCATCAAGCTCCACTCGTCTTATAAGGTTCGAAATGAAAGCAAGAATGGGAGATATCACTTGGTTGGACTTCTGATTCTGGCCTGCTTCTGCAACTGGGTCAGTTCCTCGATGATCTCCGTTTCAAACTTGGCCCTGAGGTAGTTGGTTTCTTCTAGGTCTATCTTCCACTCCTACCTTCCCAGCGCGTAGTATTTGAATCCGGTGGACTTCTTATTCTCCTTCTTGCTGCTGGTCTTATTGAAATACTCCTTGATCTTTTCCTCGACGCCGTTGCGGAAGGTGAGATCCTTGACCAGCAGATTTTAATCAACAGGAACTTTTTTCAAAATTTATTGAACTTCCGGCTGGTTCAAGAAGTCAATCTCGGTGCTCTTGGAGGTTATGTTGTAGATCTTGTCTATCTGCTTCTTGAGCTCGGAAAGCTCGGTTTTATTCTCCATGACCAGCATGATCTTGAGACAATGTTTTTGGGATGGCGCCAGGAAGATGAGGCAACGCAGGTCTCCGATATACTTGGTGTAATTGGGGAAATTGGAGTAGAGTTCAAAGTCGAAGTTGATATCTAGGTTCTGGGTGCTGACGACGCAGAAGCCGTAGGTGTATTTCTTCTGGTAGAGGATAAGCAGTCCTGAGCAGTTCTCCTGCCAGTCGGCCCCGTCGATGTGGATGAGCATCTTGACCCTGTTCACGAAGAGGATGATGCGCTTGTCCTTGTCGAAGCGGCGCTGCAGCTCCTTCTCCAGCAGAGGGTCTATCTTCATCGCAATTAGAACGATATTTAATTTATATCGATGCCAATCGAGAATTAGAGTGATTTTATATAAACTAAACCCAATCAATGACCGGTAATCCCGAATAAAAAACAAGCGTAGACTGGTAAATGAATGGCAGGAGGGCCGTGAGGAAGGGCCTCTGGGGGCGGTGATTGACTTTTTCGGGTTTTTATCGATGGAATTTCCTTTTATTCGTTTTTGATTTACATATCATTAGCTATGTTATACTATGCTTTAAAGCGAAATAGCCTGATTTGCGATTTCTTCCTTTTTGGGGAGCGATATAATAAGTGCATATTGGGTATTCTTGCCAAAAACAGGGCGAGTGTGCTGGGCGTTCGGTTTAACTTCATAAAATTCTATGCTTATATTAATAAAATAGATTATAAGTTAGGGCATAGGGAATGGGACTCGAGTGTGCGAAACCAATCGAGATGCAGAGCTCTCGCCAGGAGGATAGCAGGTAGAAAACGTTTTAAGCCGAAATGTGCAAAATAAAGGAAATTTCGGCATTTCAGATCAAAATTAACAATCTAAGACTTATAAACCTCTCCAAGGTAAATTATTATATTCTATTTAGAGCTTCCGTAATATTAAAATCGAACTCCACGGAGTCTTCAACATTATCGTCCCCTTCAAAGATTTTAATTTTCAGGAGAGTGTCCTCATTGTATATTTATTATTACTCCAGTCACAACTAACATATCTCAGTCAGTTTGAAGCCGCCATTCAGACCCTCTCCGATAAAAACCTACTGTTTTGGCTCGAGGAAAAGGGAGGCAGGACCATATAAATTTTAAGGATCAAGGTTCATCAACTCTTCAGAGGACCAGTAAAGCACGATCATCTCATCCGCTAACTCAAGGCCAGACTGGTCTTTGACTTCCACATCGACCAGCACATCCTCAGCGAGTTCCTTTTGGAAAATTGTTAGATCCAGTGGAGAAAGACAGCCCATCACTCCAACTACACCTATTCTCTCAGTTTGATGGTAAATCTACAACCACGTAGGTCCCCAACGCTCGCTCGCCCATCGAGAGCAGCAAGGTGTTTGAAAAACACGAAAAAATAAAAGAACTCTCTCTGAACAAAATTAAACTCCGGAATAGCGAACTCAAAGACGCCATCATCAAGATCAAAATTGTGGATAACCTGACCTCAGAAAACGCACTCTAATACTTCCTCCCCATTTCTAAGCTTCAGCAACAAAACGGCTTCAAGACCATCGTCCAAGAGGAAATCACCTATTAACTGAGAGAGTATCAGATACACAAGGAAGTCATTCTTGAAGACTAGTCACTAGGAGTGGTTCACCTTCAACTCAAATATCTAAAATCGAAGCTGTATGCGGAGCAAATGGAGTGTGTGATTTTGAGTGAAGATGGTATTGTGATGCATACTTTGACGGAAAGTCCGAGCAGGACCGAAGCTTCCAAAAGACTGACCATCTAGGCCGTCTCAGGCTACTTGCAAAGACTGCAATCGATAAAGGCTAACGGGATTAGTGAGTATGCCTTCTACACGCTTCTAGAATAGATTTACATTTAGGTCCAGGATAAGCATTTCAACATCACTGATGAACTGTACAAGACCAATAGCCTTGCTGCTCTTCCTCTGTGCCATCTCCCAGTTCTTATAGTCCGAAAAAGAGCTCCAAAATGAGTACATTTGGGAAATAATAAACCGGCTCTGCAAGTAGCCTATACTAAGGCTGAAGTATTTTTGTGGGATCAAAAACTAACACGAGAAGATTAAGTTTGCCAAGCTGTTCTATCGATTCCTGCTAAGCGTCCTCAAGAAGATCGTCAACTTGACTCAAAACGGCCTAACCTTCAAGAATTCTCGAGCATACACAAATTCTACGCTACGCTTACTTTAGACTGCCCTGGTGCCAGGAGTAATTGGTGGCAGTATTGCAAAAGAGGGAGATCCCATCATCACTGAGGAAAAATTGTCAGAAATCGGTGCAAGCTACGCTCAAAAAAGCCCATCCAAAAACTACTTCTACGACTGGTAGAGCTCAGTCCTGAGGTTGGTGAGGAAAGATGATGAGTTTTTGCATCTCATGAAGGAACTAAACCACGCGAAAGAGCAAAGCCAGACGTGGTCGAAGCTTCTCTTTGACCGATAATACGAGCAACTTTTCTATAGCATATACTCTGAGCTGTGGGATGAAGCCTAGTCCTTCCTCAACAACAGCGACAAGATCCTTTGGGAATACTTCCCCAGATACGGTTAATTCTGGCCATCTTTTTCGGATAGGTGAACAGTAGCAAGATAATGGACATAAGTCCTAGATGACAAGTGCAACATGAAGCTGATTAAAAACGAAAAGCTACTTACTAGTTTCATGATGCTGATCTTCCCGAAAACCCACCTCTACGAAACCTACTGTGTGATCAAGTGCCTCAACCTGGTATAGTGCTACTTCAGCGTCATCCTCAAGGACCACAAGATGCTTCCCTATAACTTCCACTACAACTACTTCTACACCGGAATCAAGTGCATCCTGGAATCGGAGCACTCCTACCTCCTCCAGAAGATATTGTCCATCATCTACAAGTTCTACTCCCTCTTCAGCAAGGAGTTCAAAGAAGACATCAACAAGTTCATACAGAATAGGGTCTTCTACAAGCTATTCCTGCACTGGAGCCAAGACGTCAGGAGCATCTTCCATATGCTGCTCGTTTCAGAATCCTAGAGAGGGAAAATCCCGAAAATATGGAGCACATGGACGAGAAGACCGAAGAATTCAGCAGAGCTGATGGAGGTGAAGATGGAATACGAGCATATTCTTGCCTCCTTGGCTAGTCGCAAGCAGTAAGTGAGGCAGAAAAGCGACATAAAGGCAGTAACCCCTCTAAAAGACGATTTTTTCCAGCGGATGAAGTCAAAGTTGGGTCAGAGAGGAAAGTAGACTCGAGAGTCTTCATAATCAGCTAAAACTAGGAGTTTTCGAGAGCGCAGCCTTTAGGAAATGTCCTTTATGGAGTCCACTCCCATCTTCAACCGGCGCAAGTGGAGCGTGGCAGAGGAGAGCTGGCAGTTCTAAGGCGTGGATCCCACCTATAAGAGCTCAAGTACCTGACCACCTCGCTGAGAGAGTTCGAGATGGCGAAGAAGGAGCAGAAGCCTGACGAGAAAGTGGAGATGCGGAGCAAGATGTTCCAGTTCGATTCCGATTAATGATTATTCCTTGAACAATCGCTTACCATTATTATCAATATGCAACGCTTGTATGGTATTATTTACTATTTACAGTAAAGAACAACTTGAATGTAGCATTTTTTGCCAATATAATCAGAATTCCAAATGGATCGTAACTTATCCAACCTAATAAGTGTAATTATCCCCTTAACGATGGTCCTTGGCCTGCATCGCCCAATGGCGAGTGTTTTGGCTTTAAAATTATTGAAATGGATGTGTATAATAGTCCCTAATAATATTGCATCATCGATTTAGAGGAAGCATGTAAGTGATCCATCGTTACACCGGTTTCTATCCCTTCTAGTGGAAGAATAATCATAGCAAACCTTTCTGGAGGTGCTCAAGGAGGACCTGACAGATGAGGAGATCAACATATACCGCACGAGGTACAAGGTAATCAAGGGCATCGACCATACCAACATCATCAAGCTTGTCAGAATCTACAAGGAGTAATCAAAGCTTCACCTTCTCTATGAGTATTTCCCGCTTTCCTTGGAGAAGTACGTTCAATCAAGAAGCCAAAATGCGGATAAGAATCAGTATAAACCCATCTATGACCATTTCGTGGAGGTCATCGCCAATATCGTCGATATACTCATCAAGTTTCAAATCAAAACTGAAATCATCATCCAAAATTTTGCTGTAGCAGATATGCACAACGGCCACCTCAAGCTTTTGTTGATCCAGAGGCTGAATTTATTGGCATCAATCCCTAAAATAAATCACTGAGAAAGAAGCAAAACATAATAAAGAGTATCTACAGTAGTTTATCTGCCGAGAAGAAAGAGTAGCGATGTAGTTTTAGGAAATGCTTGAGAAATATTTCGGGAAGATTAACGGGGCAACATAACACAACAGGCCCAATTTTATTATAAATGGATCTAAATTGGTCTTCATAATAACCACGACCATAAGAATATGGAAAGATAGAGAAGAAGCTAAAATATCGAGCAACCAATGATAGATTTGGACCCAAAAATGATAATAAAAGACCAGTCCATAGCAACTCACCGTAAAGACTGAAAAATCATAGCTGAAAAGGATCTAAAGGAAAAAACATTGAAGAAACTGACCTAGATAAAGGGGGTGTTGAATAGGTTTGAAGCAAAGGCTCCCATCCAAGAAGAATATGCAATTATCCTCAAGCAAACGATAGATTGTATTCCGACCATAAGAAATAGCAAACGATAAGACTGCTCTACTCTAAGAAAACTAGTATCTGTAGTCCTTGTAGAACGAGATAGAGAATATAAACGAAGCCAAGAGGATAAAGGAAAGCAATAGAGCAAGACAAGAGAGCCTGATCATCAAGCAGATCAACGAACTCCAGGAAAAGAATAAAAAGTATTCTGAACTGCTTCCCAAAGATAAAGGACACAACCAGTCAGAACGCTACGAAGAACACAGGATGGCATAGCGGTTCAAGATAATAAAAGCATACCCAATCTCGATAAGAACAGCAAAAACGATAGCAAAAATGACTCAAGAAACAATGACAAATCGGGAAACTCACTCAATAGCGAAGAAATGCCTTCCAAGCCAGAATAAAAAAAGGAGGATAAGTCCAACAAGTATAAAATGAAGATAGTCACATCGCATTAAATAGAAATATAAGGTGGCCATAGCAGCAAGTTCGAGAACCATAAAGAGATACCATGGACGGCATTAAATCTGCAAAAAATGCGCTAACTTAGGCATCCCAAAAGCTCCAAAGACCAAAAACAGTCAACTGTAAACATAGTAATCAAACCACTTATACGAAAAGAAGAATAAAAACCTTATCTAAGACAACGCCAACAGGCTAAACTCAAGGAACAGTGATATTGCATCCAAGAGCAAGAAGATAAACGAAATCATCGAAAAAATCAACTCTAAAAGCAACATTAATAATCAACTTTCCAACAGCTCTCACCATCCTTAGCAAAGGTTGAAAATGGGAGGCTCTCTCTCCTATAAATCTAACATGGAGACTACAGAGCACCTCAAGATAACTATTATGACAAGATCAGAGAAGCCAAGACTAAGGCTGAACAGGTGCTAAAGGAGTATGCCAAGAAAAAACAATGATCCTTTTTGTATAATATTTATTCCTTAATGTTCCATTCCATTCCTTCCACTCTCCTCTTCTTACAGCATGGTTGTGCGTTTGATTGGATGCCTTTAATTGAAGACTGATTAATTATATAAAATAATCAATAATTTAATATTATGGGAAGAATTCAATCCAAAGGAAAAGGCAAGGGTATCAGTTCAGCCGTCACTCCCTTCAAGCGCAGAACGCCCGCTGGGTCGCACACACCCCCAGAAGCATCACCGACCTCATTGTCACCATGGCCAAGAAGGGCCTCTCCCCCTCCCAGATCGGCGTCGCCATCAGAGACAGAGAAGCCGTTCCCAGCATCAAGCTCCTCACCGGTCAAAAGATCGTTCGTCTTCTCAAGAAGAATGGTACCCAATCACCTAGTATAGGCTGCGCTCCAGAGATCCCAGAAGACATCTACTGTCTGATCAAGAAGGCAGTCAACATCAGACGCCACTTGGAGAAGTGCAGAAAGGATAAGGATGCCAAGTACAGACTCATCTTGATCGAATCCAGAATCCACAGCTGGCTAGATACTACAGAAGAACTCAACGTCTTCCCAACAAGTGGAAATAGTAGATTTTTGTTATTTAGCAACGCCAAGACTGCCTCCGCTCTTGTCACAGCTTGATGATGTATTTTAAATCATTATCACCATCACACCTATTATCCTCCACTACCCTACCTCGAAGCTTTGCCTTTTAAATAGGTACTGGTATTGTGAGGGTTTATATACTTAATTTAATAATTAAATTAATAATCTTAACAATAAAATGAGCAACCTCTACTTCCAATCCCTCTCCTACGGCTTCGCAGAACAGAGCACGCCTCCCAAAAAACCCTCCATGCATCACTGCAACGCCGACAGAAAAATAATCCCTTTAGGTGCATCAACGAGGCCGAAATTAATCCGGTCAGGAGGAACCTGTTCGGAGACGGAGGAAACGCGGTGAGCTTTGGAGGATATAACCCCATAAACACGAAAACCCTCAGATGAGGCATCCTGATATTTATGTTTGAGTTATTGGTAAAATGCAGTATCAGGGTGACTTGAGCTTGAAGATTATGTCCTCCAGCTTCTTGCCATGAATTGGTTGTCGATTATCAGGGCCAGCCTCCTCCCCTCCTGGTAGTAGCTAATCGCACTTGAGATCAACCGTTGATGCTCCTTCTACACGCCGATGTTGTAGTGGATCAGCATCTTCATGTAGAGTCCGTAGTATCTCTTCTCCTCCAGCCGCTTGATCATGTTCTCGTCCCTGCACTCCTTCAGCTTCATCTCCACGTCTCTCTCTATCTTCTCCACGAAGATCTTCGCCTTCCTTATCTCCTCCAGAGCCTTCTCGTGCTTCTTCATCTCGCTGAGAATGGCGGCCTTGTTGAGATACATCGGCACCAAGTCGTGCTTTTCCTCGTCTTTGAAATCCTTGATTAAATTCTTCTCGAGATCGGTGGCGTAGCTGACCGCTTTCAAAGCCATCATGTAATGCTTGTTTTTCTTCATGATGCAGGCCAGGTTGTTGAAGGTGAGGATCCTGAGCTTGGTGAGTGCGGTTTCATCGGTCATGTACTTGGGTACTTGCGGGAGCATGACGATATCGACAGCTTTGGAGATGAACTTGACGTTGCCGCCCTCCTCCTCGTCTTTGATGTTCTCCATGCCAGTTTGTTGACCTTCTGGATGAACTTGCTGATCTCCTCCTGGATGTCGTAGGCCACCTTAACGGAGTCCTTCTCGAGGATGATGAGGGTGAGGTGGATGAGTTTCTATTCGCAGAGGATGCACTCAATGGAGTTGGCCTCATCACGTTCGCGGAACTTGCGGATGACCGCCCAGATGTATGTGAGGATCTGCTCGTCGCTCACCTCGTTGTTCTCGATGAGGTTGATCGGCTCGCCTTCGATGGAAGTCATGTGATTATATTGTTTTCTACCAGAGAAGCAATAGTATTATGGTGCATCATGATCAAAATTCAACGATTTTGTTGTGGCAGTCGAAGCACATCCGCTTCTTGTCCGCCCGGGTTATCATGCTCGCCTTCACCTTGCAGACCTAGCATGGATTTTTGATATAAGTCTATGTTTACCATGCCTATTTCTTTTCCACTCTGGTCTGGATGGGAGCCTTGAGGAGGGAGTTGAGGACGTGAGGCTGCTTGGAGGGGGATGGAGCTTGAGCTTGCTGGGGTGGAAGCATGCTCAATTTCATTGGATTGCTGCTGGCCTGTGGCTGTTTTGCGAGAGAAGTGGTCCTTTGGTCAGTTTGGACGTAGTTGTTATACCTGGCATAGGAGAGATAGGATTTATCGAACGTTTGGGCATAACACATCTTGCATATCCTGCTATTGCTGTGAGTTGTGTTCGGAAGAGTGCCGTCTTGTTCAAGAAGACTGCTGCAGAGGTAGCATTGGATCAGTTTGAGCTGTTACTGATCACAACAGAAGGCAGTTTATAGTTTTACACTCGGATTTCCACAGAGTTTTTGGATAAAGTGCTTATCAGCTTTCCCTTCTTCTTCATGCCCCTCTCTTCTATCTCCATAGCGCTAAACCTGCTGGTGATCGACAGATCCTCAGAAGGCTATTCATCATCCTCGTATGGGATTTTAGACTTCTCAGACTTTAATTAGCTGATGACTGAGTTAGGTTTGTGTCGAAAGTGTTGCTGCGGATGCTTTGCTCAATCAATGATTGATTTTCAGAGCACCGATGGCAGAGGAGAAACTATTTGCATTGTGAGGTTTCCTTGTAGGTGAGGACTCTGCAGCAGCTGAAGCACAATTGGAAAAAATCTTAAAATTGCTTCTTATCGTCGTAATTGAAGCAGTACTCGCAAAGCTTCATTCCATCCTGCAGCTAAAAGTCACAGTTTGGCTTGAACTTGAATCCACAGTTAATGCAATAGTCCTTGAGGAAGCTCATGATTTCCTGCTTGTCCTTGAAATGCCCGCATCTCATTTAGATGATGATGGGAGGACTCTTGTGGAAGAAGTAAGGCAAGAACTGGTGTGCTATGCATCGAGGGCAAAAGTATCCTCCGCATATCTCCTCTCTAAGTGCATCCTTCGCGTTCACTTTTCGCTTGCAGATGAGACAACTCATCTCCTTTATCTCCTTCCAGTCGCTCCTCTTGCACGACGGACAGTAATAGGGCTTGCACCGCCTACAGAGGAGACGCTTCTGGTCGCAGCAGAAGTAGAGCGGAGCGAACTAGCTAAGAGATGTGTGGCAACTAGTGCAATTTTGTATAAAGCTCATTAGATATTATCGAAATGGTCATGCCTCAGCCAAACCAGTAAATATATAAACTACTATCCATCAGTTGGTACCCTTCATCGGACTAGTCACGCTTCGCTTGTCCGATTCCTTCAGTCTCATCCGCAAGGACTCGATTTAGGTGAACAAAATGACGATAAGGGAAAGATTTTCCTACAGTCTCCTCCTTAGGGCGATGTTATCGGTTGAGTTCAACCGTAAATCGTGGATTTCGTTCTGAAGAGCAGTGTTGATCTTATTTAGTCTATCGATTTCTTCGTTCAGCTTCATCCTGATGAGGTGGCCGTTGTCTTCCCTGCTGGCTTAGATGTTGGATTTGGAAGGCTGCGGGTGGGCAGGAGGAGAGAGATGGCGCATGGGATTGTCGATGAAAGAGTTTCCCTTAATGGAGCTGTGTTGCGGACTGCTGAACTGGCTATGAGATGCCATGAAGTTGTTGCCTCGCTGGTTCGCCTGCAGAGAAAGAAGCTTGTTGTTTTCCTTCAGCTTGTCGTTTTACTCTCTGTACTAGTGGATCAGCCTGTTGATGAGATCAAATTCCTCTTTCAGCTTCAGCATTCTATATAGAGGAAACAATACTTAAATTCATATTATACGTTCTTTTTCCTCAAGCTTTCGCTCTATACGCTTAGCTTTTTGTTGACTGTTTCCAAAAGGTCATATCTGTGCTGCAAATCGGTGGCATGGGGATTGGTTGGGTGTCTCAGTGGCGGTTGGAGGCCGTTTCCGCTTGCACTTCTGCTCCTTTCGTCTACTTCGCTGACCTACTTTATCACGAAAATTCCCTTTTTGTCCCGCATATGCTCGTAGTATTATTGTGTTTGTGATGACTTAGAAGCCAATAGGCTTTGCAATTTTTCAATCTATGCCTATTTCGACTTAATTATGACCTGAAGCCGTCCCACTTCCTCAATAGCTGAAAGCATCTTTTGCTAACTTGCATCTTGTCGCTGCTGGCTACCTTACGATCTCATCCGTATTCCTTGACCTTTCCTATAGGACTCTGCATCTCTCGTCCAATCTCCTACACTTTTCCTCCAGAACTCTCGCCTTCTCTTCTGAAATCTTGCCCCTTTCCTGCAGCTCATGTGAGATCTTGTTGATCCTATCATACTAAATCTGAATGTTAGTCTTTTCTTCGCTCAGCTTGCTATTCACTTCCTTCATATGCTTGATGGTGGCCTCATAGTTGCCGATTATCCTCATCTTTTCATCACTCTAGCCGTTGCTTTTTGGTCGCTTGTAGTACTAAAGCTGGGTGACAAGCTGTTCGTACTCTCTGGTGATGAGTCCAAGCTTGTTTTATAGCTTTTGGTTCCCCTCTCTCAGCAGCTTCATCTCATCAGCAACCGTTCTCATGTATTCGTTAGTTTATACTTGCTCTCTTTTCTATAGGATCTGTATTCTTTCCAAGAACCTATCCGAATCTTTTGATTTTTCCTGCAGCTGATACTTCAGCTACTTGTTGAGTTCTTATAGCTTGTGAATGCGGTCAGAGTTGGCTTCTCTTTCTTCGTTTATGTTGCGTTCATATTCTTCATTTTTCTGCTTGGCAATTTATAGATCCTTGGACATCTGTGAGCATTGAACCTACAGTTTATTGGATCTTTTGGCATGCTACCTCATTTTTTCCACATTTTCCACAAGAACTGTGTTTAATCTTTATATTTAGGTGGAAAGGACGTCAATAGTTTGGTTGTTGGCTGAGCTTTCCTTCATAGAGCTGGTGAATCTTTGCTCCTGTGTCCTCATTTCTTCATTTAACCTGTCGATTTAAACCCTCTGCTTATCCTTCATTTCTGTCAATCTCTATATCTCCTGCGAAAGCAGGGTTATTTTGATTTCGTATTCGCTCTTGATTCTTTTGATCTATGCTATTTCCTACTTGGTCTGGTTGTGGTTGTTGCTAAGATTGTTGATATAAAGGTTCTTCTCCTTAATCTATGACCCATAATGGGACTAAATCGTCGATATTTTCTTCTAAAGTTCATTGAATTGGTTTTAGATGGATTTCTTTTCCATCCTTATCTCCTCGCATTAGCGTTACTTATACTACAGCTTACTTATGTAGTGATTTTATATCTGGCCCATCGCCTGCTCTAGACGTTAGTTACTCTTTTTTATCTCGAGGATTGTCAGCTTAAAGCTATCTTCGACGTGTCTAAAATTGCTTGATTTTTCATTGAGTTGATACTCAAGCTAATTTGCTTTTTGTTATAAGATGTTCCTTTCATTCAATGCCTGGTTCAGCTTACTTTACTGATTAGAGTAATCTTTCTTCAAGTTATCATATCTTTGCTTCAATAGCTCGAGCTCACCTTCAAAGTTGCGGATCTTACCCTAGCACATTTCAATCTTGGTCTTACTCTCTGCCTCAACTATGCTCTTTTCCGATGATATTTGAATGTTGTTTCTTTGTCTAAGGGACTATTCACATGTCCTTACCTTGTGCTGCAGAAAATCAATTATTTCTTATAGTTCATCACCTAGGTGGCCCTCTTCTACAGTACGATATTGAGTCTCTCAATCTATCCTGAGAGAGTGCTAAACACTTCATCATTCTACTTCGACTATTGCTATATCTTTTGCAATTTTTCGCCTCTAAGTCGCAGCTAGTTGTTCAGTTTTTTAATTTAAGTCTCATAGTAGTCCTTGCTGGTATTGCTACCATAAGTATCCATGCGATTGCTGCCCAGCTTGCTGTTGAGTTCTTCATTTCTGAGGAGAAGAGTGTATCTTTCGTTGGATTACTTGCAATATCGATCGTTGATGTTTCTAATCTCCTCGTCCTTCACTGAAATTTGCGTCTTTAATGCATCTATTTCATCCCTGAGCTGCCTATTCTTGAACTGAGGCCTTAAGTTTATCTCTCCTGCACCATCGTCTATCTCAGCTTCTATCTTAAGCTTTCATTTTCTTATTTGTATCTCCTCTATCTTGCACCCACGCTATCCACTTACTTCTGCAGCTACCTTATCTTCCTATCCTTTTGGTCGCTTTACTGCTTCAGCTTATCGGAAGTTGTCTTGTCGTGCTGACTATTCTTGACCATGAGATTTAATCTCTAGTTTTACTGGGCAAGCATGACCAACTTTTACTAATAGGTATTGATTTGCAGTTTTAAACCCAACTATACACCCTCAAGCCTTTGTATTTCCTTGATTAGTTCTTCATACCTGATGTCAGACTTGACTCTGCTTCCTCTTTGATTTCCTTCTCAAGAATGATGATCTTTTCCTATAGTTTTTTGATTTCATTGCTCTTGAATATCACTTTTTCTTCTGATTGTGGTTGATTTCCCTTAGCTACATATTTTTGTCTTCCAACTGGACCTGAGTCCTGCGCAGTTATTCCTGCATGCTTCTTACTTTCTCCTGCAGTTATTGGTTGGCAGTTCTGCTTTCCTCCTTCTATCTGATGAGTTTTTCAATATCAGACCTATTTTAGTAGAACTTGCTTTAGTATCTTTTCATTTAATCTTTAAGGCCTGAGTTTGCCTCTTTGAAATAGTTCACCTACGCTTCCAGATTGAGGACTTTGGTGTGTATCGACTTATTTCTATCCCTGCTGGTGCTTAGTTCCTTATTTTACTTCTAAAGCTAGTCGTTTTCCTTCTCCAATCGCATGTTCTTTTACTCAAGAATGCATTCTTTATATCTGAGTTCTTGAGTGCTTCGCTCTTCTACTTCACTAGTAGGGTCAGCTTCTCTACTTCTTTGGCCAATTTGCTGTTTTTCTCCTTGATTTGGCTGTCCCTCTCCACTCTAGACTCCATCACGCTCTTCTCATTGTTCCTTATCTAGATCAGCCTCAGCTCTTCCTTGTAATTGAGGATGAGCTTGTCCCTCTCGATCACGTCTTTTCCAAGTTTTCCCGCTTGAGGATGAGTTCCTTGATGCGGATGTTGAGATCCTTGTTCTCCTGCGCCTTCATCCTACTCATGTTGCCCAGTCGCATCAGTTCGGTACTCATCAGGACCAGCTTGTTCTCTAGCTATCCTACTATCTCGTCTCCTTCCGTGTGGATCTATATATCACTTAGCCTTTCAGCCAAAAACTTCCGCTACCGTTCTAAATCTCCATTGATTTCTTGAGCAGCGTGGAGCTAATTTTACAGGGATTGATATTTGAGATAAAGTTGCTCGTACTCTTTGTTCTTCTCTGACAATTTAAGGTTGAAACGTTCCGTATCAAGCAGCTACAGTTCTGAGAAGGCTCGTGAGTTGTGCATGATGATGCTGTAGCGACTGTTATTCTGAGCTGTATGCTTATCCAAAACTCTTAAATTTTCAGTGGATTTGCGAGCACTGCGATCGATGACGTTTTCCCTTCTCAGCTTTTACAGTTACAAGCTGAGAGAGTCGATCTATTTCATGTACTAGGCTGCAGCGTCATTCAATTCGGTGATCTTCATCTCCTGGTCGATGACTTTCCTTTGCAATTCTTCGATTTATATGTTCTTTCTGCCTTCAGGGTCATTCTTGATCTGGCTTTTGGAGGTCTTCCTGGCCTCTTCCAGTTCTTTCTTATACGTTTAATTCTCATTCATGAGTCTGGCATTTTAAGTTTGCAATTTTTTATTAATAAACTAGAGGCGTTGGCATTAGGCGGTGAGGTCGATGCCATAATCCGATTTCTTTTTGCTGCGAAGTTATTATGATAAATTTTTTATTATTTGCTTCTGTTATTAATTCTCTTGTCTCAGCTTTACCTCGATTTGGCTGTACTGGTTGCCGCCTGTTTGCTCGTTGCTGTTGCCATTGCCCTTCTATATGTCCCTAAAGGAAAAGGGTTATGTTTTCATTTTTGAATAGGCCTATTTTTTATAGTATTGGAGCTCTTCCTTGAGACGCCCGATCTGGCTCTCCATCTGGAAAACTTTCTCCTGCTCCTGGGGGACTCGGGCAACTGCGCAATGATGGATTTTTCAATGAATGACTCGTTGACGGGAAGGGACGTCATTCTTTTGTTCTGGACGCTGTTGCTCATATAATTTAAAAACAATACTCTGGGAAGAATAAACTGGCTGCCATTAAATAAAAAAAATAACCAGTAAACAGGAGGAAAATTAATGGGATCAATCCGGAAGATATGAAGAGGGATTCATCAAAAGACGTTGAACTTGAAACCGTAGTAATCGATACCTTTGTCCCATTTTACTCCTAATACTATTCCTTCACATGATCCGTCAGAGCGTTTCGTTATATTATCTTTTGTGTGTGGAAGCTTATGTGGATTTTTCGCTCAGCTTTCCCATCGATTTGGAAGACAGAATCGTTATTCTTTACCCAAACTAGCGAAGCGTCACTGGAATATATTTTGAATTATGTTTTTTTGTTACAACTACTTCGATAAGTAAAAGGCTCTTCCAGGATCCCCATCGAGGCCCTGTTGACGTTTATCTTCAGCAGTTCCTTGAAAGTTGGGATAAAAGTCTGCATCACCATCACTGCTCGATAGAATGGCTCCATGTAAGTGAAACTTTTGGTCTTTAAGGAATCCTCTTGGATGATGGCTTGGTTCCGTCGATGGCATGCACAGAAATGTATGACTCATTCGGCAGGTGGGATGAAGCTGAGTAATAGACTTACGTGGCAGTTGAGTTTTAATCTACTTTCAGTGCTTATAGGTGGTCGAACTTATTCTTCTTGTCCTGGTAGAATCTCAGGGAAGCTTCATCGTCACTGGCGAGAAAGAAGCATTTGGTATTGTTTTTGTTGAAGATTTAGTTGGGAATGCTGATGTATCCCTCCACCTATCCCCAAAGAGGCACCTGGGCAACAAACTTCAAGCACCCCCACACTCTCAGAGTCAGGCTTACCATCTTCGGTCCCACGATATCCTCGATTGGCTCAACAACCAACCTGCTCTGCGATTTCATTCTGCTATATCTTCGGTCATTCTTCCTCGACTCGCCCAAAAGCACCTGTTTCTTTCTTACATCGGCAAGCAGGAGAACATTATACTACTTGAAGGACTGTTGAGGGATATCGTTGCTAATTTGGACGTAAATGCCACTGGAGAGAGAGGTGAACTTATCGATGAGGGGAAGTGAGCTGTTGGTAGCCGGCATACCAGTGCGTAAGGATCATCTATCAATATCTGGTCGATTTTGGCTGAAAGGTATTGCGGATCAATGAAGGGAATGTGAATTAGCGATTGCTCCTCGCAGGACGGTAGTATTCCAGCTCAATCGTTGCTATTACGGGAGGGAATTATGTCGACTGTGTTTATGGACTAAATGCTTCCATCTTTTTCGTTAATGAATGAACAGCTGATAGTCTTTACTGTTGTAGACAATAAATCAGAATTGCTTATAGTTTCCTAGGGTGGCCTGTATCTACGACAGTCAAATAGCAAACAGCAAATACCCTTTTCCTCGAGCTGCCATCTCTATCAACTATTACTCATTAACCTTAAAGCACTTCAGCATCTTTTCTTGGCTTTTCTTGGAAGATGTGAGTATCTCATAGTCATCTTTCTCTATCTGCTAAGGATTCTTGACAAGAGTTATCTCTTCCTGACCGCTTAATGGATTCTTTTATATCCATTTTTGATCTTCGTCCTTTATGGATACCCGAAAGCTGGTGGCTGTGTCGTGCTTGTTGCTGATTTAGAGAAAGAAAAATTACTTCTTCAGATACGAGACCATTATCTTCGTCTTTGACTCACGTAAGCTTTGCTTATTATCTTATTCACATGCGTTATTTAGCTTTTCAGCTAAGACTATGGCTGCTTCAGGTTGTTTTGTTTTTATTCTATTTGAACCTTTGAATCCTATCCAATCTGGTGTCTTTGCCATCCGTCCTTCCTGTTTATTTTTTGATGACGTCTTTAACAGGAGACGGCTATTTGCTTTTTTAAGGAGATTTTGTTAAATTTGCTATATCTTGATCCGATGTTTCATCTTTCGGATGGCCCTTACTTCCACTTTCATGTTTCCCCTGACCATATTCCGATGATAAATCCAATCCTCGTGCACATAGACAACCTCGTTCCTCCTCTTTCTGATCAAATTTCTCAGCGGAATCGTGAAAACTCCAAAGGTAAGACCAGTGAAATAGTCCACGATTTGGACGTTGAGGACTCCATTGTTGAGATACTGTATGAACTGAATGAACTTCATGACAAAGTTATTGGGTTATTCATCAATATCAATCTCCATATGGATGATCTTATCAGTGCTATTTTCGCTATTGACCAGCAGAATCTCTCCTGTGTCTTTATTAACGGTCATAAGTTCAGACCTTACCTCATCTTGATTGTAGAATCTCAATTTGAAGTAGAAGACCTTTGGAAATTTGACAGTTTGGTTGTTGATGTGGTTGCTGATCTCGATGAAGTTGATGAAGTAGCAATTGTTGTAGTTTATCTAAGAAAGCTAGGTTTTGATGATTTAGAGGGGAGTTTCCTCGTACCTGAAATAATATTTTTCGTGGATGATGTAGTTGGAGTGCAGGTAGTAAAAATATTTGGATATTTGTGTTATATGATGGATTACGGCTACAACCGTGACAGATTATGCTGTAGAGAGTTCTCAAATACTCCTATGCGTTTTTCAATATAGCTCTCAGTATTCTTTCATTCTTGAGCTTGCTTGGTATCTAGAAGCGCGGATTGATAGGCTTTTGATAGTTTTTACTGACCTGTTGTTCAGAAGCTTGAGAAAGGCTTATTTGACATAGTAAGAATTATCCTTTGGTGGATATATCTTAGAAAGTAATTGATTCTTTTGATGTTAGGATATGGTGATCTGCTGGATGAAACCGATATCAAGCCGATTAGTTGTTGTTTTTTGTATTGTCATCGTCTTTTTTGACTATTTGGCGATTCTCTCCTTCTAGTTTTGGATCTTATCCTTGATATCCATTTTAGACGCGTTTAAACTGCTGAAATTCTAAAGGGGAATGCTGAGGTTCATATTGTCCTGGATGTTCTACTATTTTTCAATCAGCTGCATCTCGAAATCCAAAGAACCGATTTAGTTTTTGAGATTCTTCCAGCTGAACTGAGAGACGTTGTCTAGCGTCTTCAAGGTCTTGTTGTTATTGTTATTGGAGACACTATCGAAGTCAGCTACAATAGAAGGGATTTTGTTTTTGGATTATACGATGGTCTTTGAGGCTTGGGTTCTTTTGGCCATGGTGATTTGCTTAAAATTTTGCTAAATTGCTTCCTTTAGATGCTGAAAGGACGTGAAACATCCGCCAAGATTCAAACCGCATGTATTTGATCGATAATTTCCTATTGATTTTGCTGAGTTGATGCCAAAACACAGGGGAAAAGATATAATTTCCTGGATCGAATCGGGCAGGTCCTTCTTTTACGTGGTTGGCATTTATCCCTTGATGATGATATCCACAGTTATCTGATAGATAAGGACACATTATTCTTACTGAGGAAAGACAAGACTAAGCTCAATTGTATTCTCACAAGCATACCGTTTATATTGATTTTTTATCTTAATAGGAAGGTCGGTAGCTTTGCCTGTGGTTTTCTTATTGGTTTGGATGTTGATCTGCTCAGACATGTTGCTGTTGTTTGTCTTCAAGTGCAAATCTCCCTTTTATTTGATGATGGTGGAGCCTGAACTAACCACCCTCCATCCATTGTGGAAATTAACATGCAGAACGATATCCCCTATTGAACTATTCACCTTCGCAAGACTGCTGTATTTGTTCTTGATGAGATGCTCGGCTCTAACAGTAGCCTCCTTCATGATTTGAGAACTCATCTATATGGATGCAAAGGATAGATGCAGTCCTTGCGCTTATGGAGTCAATGCGAAGTCTGTGAGAGCGTTTTAGCTCAGAGGAAGATAGTATCCCATTATCCCCGCTATCTTGTCTGACGGATCGCACAAGGTATGCTCGGAGACTATACGCTCTATGTGTTATCATGCGTACAGAGGTATCGATAAACATCGGATCTGAGTGCTGTGAATACAACAGCAGCATTAGACGTGTTAGTAGCCTATATACCTTCTCTCGAGCCGAAAGAAAACTAGTTGGGAGGAATAACCGCTTTTTTCTCCTTTCCCTTGTGGTCCTTTTTAAAATCGATTTCGATATATCCTCCATTTTCAGCTGACGAGAAGAAGGGAATGGAATGCTAGTGCTTTACATCCTGCTCATACATCAAAATTTATATCTTGAGCAGTAACTCATTCTCGCAGTGAGTGTAGAAATAAAAGCAGAGGGGCTCTCTCAGCTCATACATGTAGGTATTGGTCTATTCTAATACCTTGACGAGACGGGTAACCTTGTGGTACTGTCTATTTGACTTGGTATTGATAAGCTTAGCGGTGAGGACTACGTAAACCTTGGAACTAATTGTGCTTTTCTTGAAGAGAAGATTGCTGATGGATTCTATTTTGATCATGTGGAAACTGTACTACGAGGAGAGTTTCTTAGGTGGCTCACCGCCAGCATTGCCCAGGACTGTCCCTCGCTTGTGCACCCACTTCAAGATGTTCTTAACTCTTCAATCTTATCGGCATAGTCGTTGCCCTCTCTCTGATCCTTTATGGAGACGTTATCGATGAAGGAGTTCTCAGTCTTTACGATCGATTGATAAAGTTCCTGCATGCTTTAGATTCAAATATTATTAACTTTTATACAGATAAATAAGCATCAAAGAAGGGAATCAGGATGAGAACATTCACGATATCTTCTTGAGAATCTTCTTGTAGTTGAGCTTGAAGGCACATTACTTGCATACACTCACCTTGACCAATGCGTTCTTCTTCTATCCTTTCTCGACGTATCCGAAATTCATCTCATAGACGTTCTGGCTTGGCTTTTGCAGTTTACTTCTCCACATGTTCCCTATCCTTTGCCCGATAGCACTTATTTTTACGTTCTCCACCGGCATCCAATCTGTCCTTTCTCGAATCTTTGCAGATTTACTAACGCGTATTATTTGTACAGTTTCTCGTAGTACTTCTTGGCTAGTTCTTCTCCCTTCTTTTATCTGTTATCTAGTTTTTTCCTTCTTTCTTCCGAACTTTCCTCCTCAGAGTCAGACTCTCTTAGAAATTGATGATGCCTTTTGAGTAGATCATACTTTTGTATGTCTTCGACTGCTACTCTTTTCCTGTCCTTCTGTTCGGTCATATTTGGTTACTATTATAAAAATGAATGATCAGGTATTGATGGCCGATTCCGAGAGCATTTTATGTTGATACTGCAGGATGTTTTTGACTCTCATGATGTGAAGGAGGGCTTCGTTGAGATCCTTATCCCGTTGGTTGAACTTGTTGGTGGGAGATTTGCTCTGGTTGGCGCCAATCAGGCCTAGAATCGCTTGGTTGACCACTTTAGGCTCGATATCTTTATTGCTGGACTGTTTCTTCTTGAGGGCATGATACTTCTTGTAGAAGACCACCTAAGGGATGACTTATTCGTGCTTGTGGTCATCCACCTTGACGATTGTGAAATTCTCAGCGTTGTTGACTATCTTGAAGAGGACCGGCACTCGGTTGTTCTACTGGTCGGCTTCTTAAAGCGAATCGTAGATCCACTTGTTCATCTATCCCGCCATCACCACCAACTCCCACTTCTTCTCCAGAGCGTTCATCTACAGGTCTTCCCGAAGAGCCTATATCTTATTGTCCTTGCATTCGTCAGTCACAAAGCCTGATTTTAGGAAGGTTTTAGTCAATTGGTCGCAAGTAGTTCTCATCCTCGACTTCTCTACTCCTGTTTTCTTGAAATTCTTAGTTTATATGAAGGACTGCTCTTCGCTTTTTCTTGTTTCCATCATATGCAAATTCTTGGTGGAGGAATTTCTCTTCTTTTTGATATCGAAAAGCGACTTTTGGCTGGCAATAGTGAGTATGCTTGCCTTCAGGTTGCTTTTTTGCTGCCAAATGTCGAAGCATTGGAAAGAAGAGGTGCTCAGGTGGTCGTTTTAACTGATGGCCTTCAGAGTCAGGATCTCTTCGGTCTTGAACTTGTATCCTAATTTCTTTTGCACGATGTCCACGAAAAGAAGGTATTGGAGGGTCTTCTTATCCTCCCAAATATCATAGGGCTCCACTCCGTGAAACTTAGCATAGTTGCCAAATTTGGTCAAAATCTCACTGGCGTTTTCCCTATATCTACTCGACGAGGTTTGGTTATCGCTGATGGATGATGGCTGCTATTCGTCTTCGATGGGAATGCTCACTTTCACTGAGCTCTTTGCCTATATCGGACTAGACGTACAGGAAGCTCTGGTCGTATTTTTTCGCATTCTTCATCGAGGTGAGGCGGTGAATGGATCTCAAGGCAAGGATTATTTTCGAACATATATAGAAAGAATTATAACCCCCATGTAAATAAATGAATAAGGAAGCAAAATTTGAGGTTATAGTAGTAAAGTAACAGTGGATATCATTGGAACAGGAAGATTCCGATGAGTAGGTAGGCTAGCGTTAAGAAATGCTCGAATTGGGAAGAAAGGTTGGTTTTCGTTGGAGAAACGTCAGTTACACTGATTTCTGATGTGCTTTTGCTATGGCTTGGTCCTTAGGCAGCCTAACTGTGCGATTTCGCATTTGCATTTGCTTGTTCTGGGACTTTTGCTTCACAATTGGGCGCCTTATTTGGTAGTTTATCCTCGATGACGTTTCCACTGCCGTATACTAGATTGCTTCCACCTTCATAAATGCATCTTTACTGTTAATTTGGTTGTAACTCCCATGGACATCGTTCTGGTCGCCATCGATGCGGTTCTTCGACCCGTTGAGCACATTTTATACTCCATTGACGTTATTCTAGTCTCCAGCTTGGATGACGTTATGCAGGCCGTTGATGTTGTTGTTATTACCGTTGTCGATGTTGGGCATGGGCTTGTCCTTGAAGTACTGGGTGATTAGCTAGTTGTGACCTTGTTTAATTGCTTAGATGGCACTGTTGTTGCCGCCTTGCGCTGGCAGTAGCTCTAGTCCTTCTGCAGTGGTGGCTCTGTTGTAGAGAGGCGAGTTGAGGTACTAGTTGAAGAGTTTCTGCTGCAAGGCTTCGAGCCTGGGAATTGAAGATTTGTCTTAATGTGAGTCGCGGTTGGGAGCTGCAAATTAACACAGTAATACTGGTGGGTGGGGTGAGGCGAGCCCCTGAGAGTGGTAGACTGGCTAGGAGTGGAGCGATACTGCCAGAAGGGCGATGAGGATGTGTCTTATCATATGGAATATTATGATCTATGGAACATTCTGATTAAAGAAGAAGGAAAAGCCAAAACCAGTATAATCGAATCCATAATATGTAATTAATTAAAAATAGGATTTACTTCCTCCAGCTCCATCCTACTCTGAAAGGTTCTATAATTTAAAATAAATAGAGGGTGTTATATGTGAGAATGGAAAGATGCATAAAATGGAGGGTGGCTTATATTATTTTTGAATGAAGATATTAATAAAAAAAATACTGTCGCTGCACGAGGACGGAGCGAACTGCTACCTGCTGGTCATTGACTAAAAGTACAAGATCCTGCTGGACTGCGGCATCAACCACAATTTCGACTTCTCCAAGTATCGAGAAATCGCCAATTAGATCAAGGACCTGCAGCTAGTCCTCCTCTCCCACTCGGCCATCGAGTACTCAGGCGCATACCCCTTCCTTATCTCCGAACTCGGACTCAGTCCCAAGATATTCTACACCACGCAGCCCATCATGAGGTACTCGCCCCTCAACCTCCACGAGGAAATACTAAACCTGCGCATCCCCGGCTACAACAAGAAATCTTCAACAGGATCTACTCGAATACGAGGAAATGAACCTGGTAAAACCGTACCAGAAGAAGGAACTGCTGCTCTCCAAGCCGACTGAGGAGGTGGAGGAGGAACGGATGGACTCCGTGAAGGAAACCGACAAGAGAGTGCATTTCTGCTGCTACTTGGCAGGAGGGTACTTGGGAAGCGTGTACTGGCGCATCTCCTTCGGCCTCGTCAACATCGTATACCTGGTCGACTACAACAACTACAACATGCAGCACATCGGCGGACTCGACCTGGATAACCTACGCTCCCAGTCCACCCACCTCCTCCTCACCGACGCCTACCAGCGCTCAGACGACATGAAGAGAGAGCGATTCTACCAACACCTGAAGGAGAAAGTGGTCAACTTCTACCACGCCAACAATCTGGACCCCACCAAGCCCAAAATGTTCAATCCAGAACACGACGCAAAACTGCTCATCTCCTGCTATCCCACAGAACTAACCGTGGAGATACTGGCTACCATGAGCAAAATAGTGGCAGAACTGCAGGTGGGGGGAAACGTGGAGAAGATCGGAATGGTCCACCTTTCATCTCGCTTTTTGGAGCTGGTGAAGAGTCAATCATAATACTTCCTGCCTGAATTTAAGGGCATGCTGGAACGACTCGATGAGTACTTTAAGCAGTCCTTGGCTCTGGATAACAGAATCACAGTCTGCCCTTCCAGTCAACTCGTGGAATACTCGCCACCCCGCAGCTGAGAAACGTCTCCATCTACAGCATCACCAGCGATGAGCTGAAGGAGTGCAGGGACAAAGAAGCAGTTAAGTTCAACCTGAAGGGCATGAGGATATTCGACGAGGACGATGACAGGATCAACAGAAGCGCAGGCAAGCTCAGCTTTCCAAAATAGAGTCAAAGACATAAGTAAAGGCAGAAAATAAGCTGGAAGTCAAACTCGAGCAGGAAATGGATGAAGAAATCGGCCTCAAGCACGAAGATATATGGATATCGAACAGCCACTAGAATACAGGCAATTCGATGACTAATTTTACGGGAAGAAGCCAATAAACAGCAAGTATATTTCAGCCATTAGTGGCATTCCCAGGTTCATCCTCGACAAGCAGGAAAAAGATGAAGAAATTACCGACTACGGCCTAAGGCACCACAGCGACATCGTTGAGAAGAAGCAGAGGAAGACCATTTACGATCTGGCAGCTGGAGAAAGGAACGAAAGCTTCGACGAAAGGATGATGAGCAAGAAGACATCCAAGATAGAAGTCATGAACATCAACTTCGCACTGCCTGACCCACTCGACAGTGGCTAGATCTGGCCACCCCCCTCGCCCACGCCAAGAACATCCACAAGACCGAATACAATTCCTCTCTAAAGATCATCCAGATGATAAAGCCCAGCAACATAATTCTGCTCAACGTCCCCAACCAGTCCACTTTCAGAGGCTACCAGGCCGAAATCCCTCGCTCTTCACCCGGTAGGCCAGCATCGAGTCAAAAAGGTCAACATTTTCGACATAAACGCCAAGAAGAACTGCTACCTTTCCTTCTAGAATGAACTCCTGGAGTACAAGATGAACTACTTGCCGTAAATGCAGCAGAAGAAGGTGCAAAAAGTGAAGGGAACCATCTTCAAGGAAGGCAACTGTCTGCACATCCGACTAGACTGCCTATAGGATAAGGAGATAACCCACTTCAAGCTGGACCAGTTCTACCTCATCATGAAGAAGAAATTCGTGGATTGCCACTTCGTGGGAGGAGGCATCGCAGTGGAGGGCATCAAGATCTACCGCAAGGAGAATGAAATAGTCTGGAGGGCGAGTACAGCGAGGAATATTTCAAAATAAGAAAGGAACTTTACGAATTTTTGGGAATTCGGTGATCATCATATCAATAGTAACTGCTATCACTAATCATTATCAATCCCCTACTATTTAATTCCGCCTTATCCGGAGGTCTGCTGTTCATGGGGATGCTAGGGGGCTAGACTACAGCATTTTTTGCAATTTTAAATTTCGATATGGCAAATAAGATGAATGTGAATCGAAAATGCATTAATCTAATATTACAATGCGCAGAGCCCCCAAACAGTCCCCCACCTAGCAAAAATCCCCACAAATACACCTCTTTGGATGCGTCTACAGCGACAACACGCACAGACAGACTTTCTTTAGTCGCTAATTGCCTGCACAAAACCCCCCCGACGACCACAATGCGGAGAGGTTACAGGAATAGAACCTAGCATTGAGGACGTAGTGTAAGGTCAATCCCATCCGTAGTAAACGAGATTCGCAAGATCTTAGGCACGATTCTCTATCCTGATGGACAGTAGGAATGGCAGAGGCAGGAGAAGTCGATGCTGGAGCTCTTATAAGAGTTGCTGATGATGATCCTGGCAAAGGCAGAGTAAAATGCTCATCTGAGGCAACAGTAATCCACTCCTAATCCCAGACTGCAGGAAATCAACGTGGAAACCATCGAAAAAATAGAATCCAACATCTCCCTCTTCGATAGCAGAAAGCACTAGTCGCACTAGTCCAGCCAGAAGAACATATACGCCCCCTCGAGGAATGCCAGATGAATAGCCCAGAGCCCACCATGCAAAAAGCGCAGAGTTGCCAGTAGAATGGTATAAAATCGAAATACTGGCCGAAGGTACTATTTTCCATCGGCAAGGAAGTGAAGACCATCGACCAAATCAGCTCCAACAAACTCCTAAAAAGGACTCACTGCACTCGTACAGCAAATCCTCCAGCCAGGAGTCATCTTTCAAGGACTCATGCACCTCAAGAAGAATAGACTCAGCATCGACCGCAGCATCTACATCCAAAACGACCTCCCCGACAACATCCGCTATTCGGTGCAAAGCTCCAGCAGGGGGATACAGAGCGTGGAAAATTTCACAAAAAAGAATATCGGGATTGGAATATTAGGAAACGAACTGACGCCGATTAAGTAGGAGAGATTCAGTGATAAATACAGCGAGATAAACCGCTCCAAATAAGATACGGAGTGGCTGCGGGCAACGGTGACAGGTTCACTTTCTAGTCGACCAACAGCGACCCTGAGAGCTACTCCAACAACATCAAGATCTACTGATGTTCGTAGTTTTAATTCATCCTTTATTATTTAATCTCAGATGATCAATAATCCTTCTAGGCTTGTCTTGATCCTCGCCCTCGCCACTCTCTCCTTTTGCTTCGTCATCAAGAACGCAGTTCCCTACAACGTGAAGGACTCCGCTGACTACGCCTACCTGGCCGGCCTCGCCTACTGTCCCAAGAAGTGCCTCGAGAACTGGTCCTGCAAATCAGGAGCCAAATTCACGGGAATGGTGGAGCTGAGCCACATCAACAACGACATCACCCTCGCCTCCTGCTACGTCGGCTACAACAAAGCCACCAACCAAATCGTCATCTCCTTCAGGGGATCCGCCAACATCCAGAATTGGATCGAGGACTTCAATGTAGAAATGGTATCGTATGAATGCAAGGGATGCGAAGTCCATGCCGGCTTCCTTAATGACTATTAGATGATTGAAGCTAAAGTCGATGCTAAGATTGGAGAACTGCTCAAGAATACCCCACTGCTAGAATCTTGTCGACTGGCACAGTTGGGAGGAGCTTTGTCCGAAATCGGCGGTCTCAGATAAAGAAGAAGTTCAACGTGCCCGTAGACGTCCACAACTTCGGCTGTCCCAGGATCGGCAACCCCGCCATGGCCCAATTCGTGCAGACAAGGCTGGACAGTCTCTACCGAGTGGTCCACCACAAGGACATCGTGCCCCACCTGCCTCCCGAGTCCTACCTCTACCACCACTCCGCCTTCGAGGTCTTCTTCGACGAGCAAATGCTCTCCTACGTGATCTGCAGCGAGACCGGAGAGGACAAGAAGTGCTCCAACCAATACGCGCCGGACTACTCGGAGCCGACCACGATTTCTACTTCGTCGCTCTCAGCAGTCTGCAGTGCTGATGATCTTGATGGTCATAATAAGAATATCATCGATAATATAAGCTAATCAGGGAGGCTGGGTGTAGGTGCTGTCACGATGCACCTTCTTGTGCCTGCGAATGGCCTCTTAGAACTCTTCCCCATCGCGAAAGAAATCGAAATCGTCGTCAGTGAGGGCGGATCGATGGGGAATGTCTTCATAGTAGGGATTCTGAAAGTATTCGTTGATGACCAGCAGGACGGTGGTGGAGTAGATGTGAAGGAAATTGGTGAAAAACTCCTTTTTTTATTTTTAGATCAGGTGGGAGAAGATGCGGGGCTAGGTTTATTATTATAGGCTTTCTAAAATCTATTGGCTATAATTTAAGAGCTGGTACAGCTCACCACACCTATCTTTTACACCCTCGAATCGCTAGCAAACCAGCTTGCCCACCATCTCCAGCCACCAGAAATCGCACATTTACACTTCTTTATTAAGTTTTATCAAGAACCTCCCCAAAGTTTGCGCGTAACCGTCATTGACTTCTATTATACGGTCGTCTTTAGCGAATGAGTCATAATGATTGTCGCTTGTATCGATTTTGCCACCATATTTGGGACTTTTGGAATGGTCTTGGCATATTTTGGACTTTTTTTGATATTCTTGGCGTACCCATTTTGTAGCATAATATGTTTAAACTCTTCCATTTATTTTTTCATCACGCATAGGTGTTATCTATAGAGGTCTTTCTCAAAACTGACTTCCTAGCAGTCTCTATCCTCTAAAAACTCCTTCCATTTGAATGTAGGCTCTATTTTTTTTCCTGATGCTGTTTTTCGTAGTTTTTAGAGTTTGATGAGGCGTTGATTCCTTCAAAGGCAGCATCTAGGTTATAGGTGGAATTTAAGCTGGGACACGGGTGGAGATCGAAAGGGCTACTCATTGGGTTTAGTTGATTGGTTAATGATTATAAATTATGGAAAAATATTGTGGGCATTGGATAAAGTGGAGATGTGAAAATGGGCCTAAGACTAAGCATGGATTGACCTGTTTAGATATCAGTCGTTAAGCCAATAGTCCAGCCACATTAGAAACCATTATTAGAGAAATGGCTGAGCTTCAAAAAATTATCATCTATTTTTTCATATTTGAAATAAACAAGGAGGGGTTGGG